>NW_028270144.1:48441765-48744795 GCF_037043375.1 Chiloscyllium plagiosum | reverse complement strand
GGGCGGGTACCGGGGCGGGCTGTCCTAGAGGTGGTCGAAAGGTGTGTCAGGGCGGACCGAGAACTGGAAGGGGCATGGGGTGGACCGAGAACCGGAAGGTGGGTAGGGGCGGGCCGCCTTAGAGTGGTCGGAAGGTGGGAGGGGCGGGGGCTTGCTGGGTCTGTATTGTCTGCACTTTTGTATGTAACGGTATTGTCTAATGTACAAATGTCATTGTCACTGTCTTGTCGTATGTGGAACTGGGATTTGAGGTTTGTCCTCCTCCCCCTGTAAAATGGTTGAATGGTAAGGTTTGGGGCCTAGCTTTGCTGCTCCTCTCCCTTGTAAAATTGCTGTCTCTTATGTACAGCTGTAAATGTTTTTAGTAAATTGTTTGTAATTTGTTTAATAAAATATAAATAAACAGGAGACACTGCTTGTCAAAAAAAAAAAAATATGGGGGGATCCAAGATGGCGGCGACCCAGTAAGACTGAGTCTATAGTGCTCCTCCCAAGACCTGGGCACAGTGGGTCACCTACCCCCTACCAATCTCACCAAATCATTTATAAATCATTTATAATAGTTTAGTAACTGAATTAGTGGTTTAATATTACATTTAAGCAACTTTATCCTAAGTTAAAATGACTAAAGGGAAGGGAGCCCGCAGCTCTCAGCATGCAGCAACCCCTCCCCCACACTCTCCAGCTGCAGCAGAGGCGTCCACAGCCGCCCCGGGGGACTTACCTGCAGTAGCAAGCCTTACAGAAATGATTTCCAAGCTTGACTCGAAGATCGATGCTTTTATCGTCGAATCCAGGAACCGTTGGGAGTCGTTGTCGGCCGCGCTGAAGAAACACGACCGTGAAATTGAAGAAATTCAACGCCGAGTCGGAGGGGCGGAGCTAAAGGCCGCGACCTCGGAGACAACCGCTCAATCGGCCGTGGATCAGGTCCGGACTCTCGAGCAGCGAGTCCGGACCTTGGAAAATCATATTGACGACCTCGATAATCGAGGTCGTCGAAAAAATATTCGTTTGCTGGGCCTTCCCGAACAGGAAGAGGAAGGCCAGCTTACAGCATTCCTGGAGCAGTGGCTGCCACAACTCTTAAATCTGCAAGCTGGATCAGGCCAGGTAAGGGTGGAATGGGCCTACCGGGTAGCAATACGCGGGCCCGGCTCAAACCAGCGCCCGCGCCCGGTCCTGTTCCGGCTGCAGAGCTACAGAGAGAGGCAGATACTCCTGGAAGCCTCTAGAAATCTCGGAAAAGACCCCCAAGCTATGATCTACAAAGGATCCAAGATCATGCTATTTCAGGACTTTTCCCCGGCTCTGGTTCGAAAGAGGAAAGCATTCGACGAGGCGAAGAAGCGTTTAAGGGACTTAAATGTACAGTACTCCTTACGCTACCCAGCGATGTTACGCTTTAACCATGAAGGTTCTGTATATAACTTTGGATCACCAGAAAAGGCTAAGGAATTCTTGGACTCTCTTAGATAAACTGTAGGACATAATGGATGTTGGTCTGCCTTCCCCCCCGTTTTGGTTTATATCCCCTCCCTTTTTTTTTCTTACCTTATTGCTTAATATTATTATGGGGGGTGGGGAGAGGGATTTGATTTTCTCCCCCCCCCCCCCCTTGGAGTTGTTTTCTGTTATTATTTTATGTATATATGAGGGGTGTATGTACATGTGTGTGTATGTATGTATATATATATATATATGTATGTGTATGTATATATATGTATATATAAGTTGGGGGATTTGGTTAATGTTGGTGGGGGGAGGTGGTTACCTTATTAGATTTTACCTCTGTCTTTAGGAGCGGGGTTGTTTTTCCCTTCGTTATTTTGTATTATCATATTTAATTATTATTTGTTGAACTGGTAATTTTATAGTTATATGTTTATATATGGTATTAACATTACCAAATATACCCAGGTGTTGGTAGGGGTGGGGGTGGGGTGCTCACTGTTAACTCTAGCTTTGTATTATATTTGAATTTTCCTCACTTTATTGAGGAGTGCCTGGGTCAAGGGTGGGGCATTGGTTGGGAGAGGATATGAGGGATTTTCGGAGAGGAAGTGATGCCCCCTGGGAACAAGGGGGAAAGTCTCCACTTAGACACGTTTTATATTTTTTTTATTTAGAAATAGTTTTTTACTGTATTGTTGTGGGTGTATTAAAGAGGGTTTATTTTTGTAAATTTTACATGTTCCATGCTCGGGATGTTCTGGATAGGGTTCCCCCTCCCGAGGGGTCTCGGATTGGCCCAGAGGATTATGGTTGATCAATCGGTTAAGTGGTGCACCTGGAATGTCAAAGGGAGTAATTCGCCACTTAAAAGGAAGAAAATATTATCAAATCTTAAGAAGGAAAGAGTTGATATAGCTCTCCTACAGGAGACGCATCTGTCAGATAAAGAACACTTGAAATTACGACAGGGCGGATTTGATCAGGCCTTTTTTTCTTCTTTTAGCTCAAAAAGCAGGGGAGTTGTTATTCTTGTTCGGAAGAATTTCCCTTTCAAAATCCTAAAGCAGATAAAAGACGAATCTGGACGATATATCTTGATTAAAGCTCTCATAAATGGAGAGGAATATGGGATTTTAAATTTGTACTGCCCCCCGGCACACCCCTTTAAATTTATAACAGAAGCCTTCTCAAAATTGATGGCTTTTAATGCCCGTCATATAATTATAGGGGGAGACTTTAATTGTATTATGGATCCGGAAATAGACAGGATTCCCAAGAGTACTGCAGGAGTATCTCCCAGATCTAGACAATTGATGGATCTGAACAAAGAATTAGGATTAGTAGATGTATGGAGATGTCTTCATCCACAGGGTAGAGATTTTTCTTTCTACTCTAATCCACATAAATGTCATACCAGAATTGATATGTTTTTTGCCCCCTCAATTTTTTTAAATTCCATATCATCCTGTAAAATAGGTAATATAGCAATTTCTGACCACGCTGCTGTATATATGGAAACTAAGGCGAGGAACAGTGGGACATCCCCTCGGCATTGGCGTATGGACCCCTTCTTAATGAAAGATAGTAAATTTGTAAAGTACTTCTCTCAAGAATTTAAAACTTTTTTAGAAATTAATTCAGGTACAGCTAGCAACCCGTCAATGATGTGGGAGACCATCAAAGCTTACACGCGAGGCTTGATCATCTCCTACTCAGCGACCCAGAAGAAATTAAAAGGAGAACAACAGCGTTTGCTTGAAGCCCGCTTAAAAGCGGCTGAAACAGCATACACTGATAGACCCTCTATTATTAAATTGCAAAGGATTACAGCTCTTAGGACAGCTCTAAATACTACACTTACTCAAACGGCTAAGAGGGAAATATTATTTGCAAAGCAAAGATTATATGAATATGGCGACAAACCGGGTAGATACTTAGCATTTCTTGCAAAGAAAAAAAAGGCCCCTCAGACGATTATGTCTATTAAGGAAAGTACGGGTATTTTGACTCATGATCATAAAAAGATTAATGCGACCTTTAGAAAATTCTATTCTGAGTTATATAAATCACAGGATTGTGAAGATAGGGCGAAGAGGATGCAGTCATTTTTTAAAAATTTGACTTTTCCAGACCTAACTCCGGAACAAGTATCGGTCCTAAATGCTCCTCTTACACCCCAAGAAATAGTTGATGCAATTAGGCACCTTCAAAATGGTAAGGCGCCGGGCCCAGATGGCTTTCAAGCTGAATTCTATAAAGAATTTACAGAAATACTGGTTGGTCCACTTATGGACATGTATAACTATGCATATAGTCAGGGCTGTCTCCCGCCTTCGCTGAAAGAGGCAAATATCTCTCTTATCCTCAAAAAAGGAAAGGACCCAGAAGATTGTACATCATACAGACCAATATCCTTGCTAAATGTAGATTTTAAAATCCTCTCTAAAATGTTAGCACTGAGATTAGAAAGGATACTGCCACATATTATAAAGGAGGATCAGACGGGGTTTATTAAGGGCCGTAGATCATCTAATAATGTTAGAAGGGCTCTGAATATGATTCAAGCTTGTCATCAGGGAAAGATACCAGGAGTAGTGGTTTCATTAGACGCGGAAAAGGCATTTGATAGGGTCGAATGGTCATATTTGTTTTACACATTGGAGAGGTTTGGTGTTGGACAGGTGTTTACCAAATGGATCTCAACATTGTATAGTGATCCCAAAGCAGTTGTGGTTACCAATGGATTAGGCTCGGATAGCTTCAGTGTGGGTAGGGGCTGCCGTCAGGGATGTCCCCTCTCGCCATTGTTATTCACGCTAATAATTGAACCACTAGCAGAAGCTATACGAGCTGATCCTAACATAGTGGCCCCAAGGATTGGTACAGGTAAACATAAAATTACCCTTTATGCAGATGATGTTCTTCTATTCCTCAGTAACCCTTTGATGTCCATACCTCGCTTAATCCAAGTTATTAATACATTTAGTGCATTCTCAGGCTATAAAATTAATTTTTCAAAATCGGAAGCTATGCCAATGGGTGGCCTTGCTGTGATACCCCGCTTAGCGGACGGTTCCCTTTTTCCCTTTCGCTGGTCCCTGGAGGGTTTCTTATATTTAGGCATTTTTATTACTCCAGTATTTGGTCAGTTGTATAAGGCTAATTTTGTGTATTTATTGGAAAGGATAAGGCAGGACCTCCAGCGATGGGGAGACCTGCCAATTTCCTGGCTGGGTCGAATAGCATTAATCAAAATGAATATCCTGCCCCGTCTCCTATATCCTATGAGAATGCTTCCGGTGATGCTGCCGAGGACAGCTTTATGTAAATTATACGGCTGGCTGAGTTCCTTTATCTGGAACCATAGGCGACCCCTCATTAAGCTGAAGAAGCTACAGCTTCCACAGGCAAGGGGTGGATTGGACTTCCCAGATTTTAGGAAATATCAATTAAGTTCCCTATTAAGTTATATAGCTGATTGGGCCTTGTCTGATCCACAATCAATCTGGTTGGACATCGAGGCTTCTCAAGTAAAATACCCACTTATTAACCTTTTATTCTCAGACAAGAGGAAAATCATTACAGATCACTGTAAAAACCCTATAATACTGAATACAATCAAGGCTTGGAATATAATGCGGCAAAATGAGGGTAATTCACATAAAACATCCCCCTATGCACCGATAGTGGGAGCATGGGGATTCCAACCGGGATTAACAGATGCCACTTTTAAACTCTGGAGAGCCAGGGGTATCTCATGTCTTGGGGATTTATTTAAAGATGGGGTCCTGATGTCTTTCGGACAGCTGCGTCAGAAATTCGGATTACCCAATGGAGACCTCTTTCGATACTTCCAAATTCGAGATTATATACAGAAGAAGACGACGTTATTAGATAGTTTTTATAAATCCGATAGAGAATGTAGTGTCCTACGACCAGTGGGGGTATCTTCCGTCAGTAATATTTATCATTTACTACATGATGAAGTATCGGGAGATATGGATAATCTGCTTAAAACATGGGATCAGGATCTGGGACTAGAAATCTCCACAGAAACGTGGAATGATATCTGGGAAAATGCTAGAAGAATTACTATTTGTAACAGAACCCAGGCTATCCAGCTGAAGATACTTCATAGGGCCCATATAGCACCGGTCCGATTGGCAAAATTTAAGGCAGGAGCATCTCCAATGTGTCCTAAATGCAAAATAGAGGTGGGCACTCTTGTACATTGCTTATGGACCTGTCATAAGATCCGTGGATATTGGACTAAAGTAGCAAGTACCCTGACAGAAATTTTAGGAACGGAAATAAAAGTGGACCCCGTATCTCTCCTCTTGGGCTTTTCGAACTTTCCCTCCCTGGACACGTACGGGAAGAGACTATTTTCTATTCTTTCTTTCTGTGCAAGGAAAAATATTTTGATGAACTGGGTGGCGGAGGGCCCCCCTGGACTTTCAAATTGGCACAGACTAATTATGGAATGTATTCCCCTTGACTTCCTTACAAATATGGTGCACCGAAAGACCGAATTATTTTATAAAATATGGCAGCCCTTTTTGAATTACATAAATACAGATATTTCGGCTATCCTAACAAGGGCTTTTATTTAATTGAGACCACGAACCTGGCTGGTCCGCGGCCCCTCGGGGGAGGAATCCCGCACGAATACGGGTTTTATCATATCTGATGTTAACACATCCCGAGCATGTAAGAGACTTAAATATACACCCTGATTAGTTGTAGGTTAGATTAGTAGATAGTTGAGTTTTGTCTGTTTGTTTTTTTTTTGTTGTTTTTTTTTTTGGGGTTTTTTTTTGTTGTTTTGTTCTGTTTTGTTTTTTTTTGTTGTCAAATTTTGGCTATTGTATATTTGAGCTAATTGTATATCAATGTTTATATCTGAGAGTTTTGTTTATTTTTGTAAACTTGTAAAAATGTTAAATTTCTAATAAAAATATCTATAAAAAAAAAAAAAAAAAAAAATATAACCGGGGAAAAAAAAACAAGATTAAAAAAAAAATATATATATATATATATAACCAGGGGAAGGCCGTCCTGACTGCTGTCACCCTGGGCGGGTACCGGGGCGGGCTGTCCTAGAGGTGGTCGAAAGGTGTGTCAGGGCGGACCGAGAACTGGAAGGGGCATGGGGTGGACCGAGAACCGGAAGGTGGGTAGGGGCGGGCTGCCTTAGAGTGGTCGGAAGGTGGGAGGGGCGGGGGCTTGCTGGGTCTGTATTGTCTGCACTTTTGTATGTAACGGTATTGTCTAATGTACAAATGTCATTGTCACTGTCTTGTCGTATGTGGAACTGGGATTTGAGGTTTGTCCTCCTCCCCCTGTAAAATGGTTGAATGGTCAGGTTTGGGGCCTAGCTTTGCTGCTCCTCTCCCTTGTAAAATTGCTGTCTCTTATGTACAGCTGTAAATGTTTTTAGTAAATTGTTTGTAATTTGTTTAATAAAATATAAATAAACAGGAGACACTGCTTGTCAAAAAAAAATATAACCGGGGAAAAAAAACAAGATTAAAAAAAAAATATATATATATATATATAACCAGGGGAAGGCCGTCCTGACTGCTGTCACCCTGGGCGGGTACCGGGGCGGGCTGTCCTAGAGGTGGTCGAAAGGTGTGTCAGGGCGGACCGAGAACTGGAAGGGGCATGGGGTGGACCGAGAACCGGAAGGTGGATAGGGGCGGGCTGCCTTAGAGTGGTCGGAAGGTGGGAGGGGCGGGGGCTTGCTGGGCTTGTATTGTCTGCACTTTTGTATGTAACGGTATTGTCTAATGTATAAATGTCATTGTCACTGTCTTGTCGTATGTGGAACTGGGATTTGAGGTTTGTCCTCCTCTCCCTGTAAAATGGTTGAACGGTAGGGTTCGGGGCCTAGCTTTGCTGCTCCTCTCCCTTGTAAAACTGCTGTCTTTTGTGTACAGCTGTCAATGTTTTTTGTAAACTGTTTTGTAATTTGTTTAATAAAATAATATAACCAGGGGAAAAAAAACAAGATTAAAAAAATATATATATATATATATATAACCAGGGGAAGGCCGTCCTGACTGCTGTCACCCTGGGCGGGTACCGGGGCGGGCTGTCCTAGAGGTGGTCGAAAGGTGTGTCAGGGCGGACCGAGAACTGGAAGGGGCATGGGGTGGACCGAGAACCGGAAGTTGGGAGGGGCGGGGGCTTGCTGGGTCTGTATTGTCTGCACTTTTGTATGTAACGGTATTGTCTAATGTGCAAATGTCATTGTCACTGTCTTGTCATATGTGGAACTGGGATTTGAGGTTTGTCCTCCTCCCCCTGTAAAATGGTTGAATGGTAAGGTTTGGGGCCTAGCTTTGCTGCTCCTCTCCCTTGTAAAATTGCTGTCTCTTATGTACAGCTGTAAATGTTTTTAGTAAATTGTTTGTAATTTGTTTAATAAAATATAAATAAACAGGAGACACTGCTTGTCAAAAAAAAATATAACCGGGGAAAAAAAACAAGATTAAAAAAAAAAAATATATATATATATATAACCAGGGGAAGGCCGTCCTGACTGCTGTCACCCTGGGCGGGTACCGGGGCGGGCTGTCCTAGAGGTGGTCGAAAGGTGTGTCAGGGCGGACCGAGAACTGGAAGGGGCATGGGGTGGACCGAGAACCGGAAGGTGGATAGGGGCGGGCTGCCTTAGAGTGGTCGGAAGGTGGGAGGGGCGGGGGCTTGCTGGGCTTGTATTGTCTGCACTTTTGTATGTAACGGTATTGTCTAATGTATAAATGTCATTGTCACTGTCTTGTCGTATGTGGAACTGGGATTTGAGGTTTGTCCTCCTCTCCCTGTAAAATGGTTGAACAGTAGGGTTCGGGGCCTAGCTTTGCTGCTCCTCTCCCTTGTAAAATTGCTGTCTTTTGTGTACAGCTGTCAATGTTTTTTGTAAACTGGTTTGTAATTTGTTTGTTAAAATAATATAAACAGGAAAAAAATAAAAAAAATATAACCAGGGGAAAAAAAACAAGATTAAAAAAAAATATATATATATATAACCAGGGGAAGGCCGTCCTGACTGCTTTCACCCTGGGCGGGCTGTCCTAGAGGTGGTCGAAAGGTGTGTCAGGGCGGACCGAGAACCGGAAGGTGGGTAGGGGCGGGCTGCCTTAGAGTGGTCGGAAGGTGGGAGGGGCGGGGGCTTGCTGGGCTTGTATTGTCTGCACTTTTGTATGTAACGGTATTGTCTAATGTATAAATGTCATTGTCACTGTCTTGTCATATGTGGAACTGGGATTTGAGGTTTGTCCTCCTCTCCCTGTAAAATGGTTGAACAGTAGGGTTTGGGGCCTAGCTTTGCTGCTCCTCTCCCTTGTAAAATTGCTGTCTTTTGTGTACAGCTGTCAATGTTTTTTGTAAACTGGTTTGTAATTTGTTTAATAAAATAATATAACCAGGGGAAAAAAAACAAGATTAAAAAAAAAATATATATATATATATATAACCAGGGGAAGGCCGTCCTGACTGCTGTCACCCTGGGCGGGTACCGGGGCGGGCTGTCCTAGAGGTGGTCGAAAGGTGTGTCAGGGCGGACCGAGAACTGGAAGGGGCATGGGGTGGACCGAGAACCGGAAGGTGGATAGGGGCGGGCTGCCTTAGAGTGGTCGGAAGGTGGGAGGGGCGGGGGCTTGCTGGGCTTGTATTGTCTGCACTTTTGTATGTAACGGTATTGTCTAATGTATAAATGTCATTGTCACTGTCTTGTCATATGTGGAACTGGGATTTGAGGTTTGTCCTCCTCTCCCTGTAAAATGGTTGAACGGTAGGGTTCGGGGCCTAGCTTTGCTGCTCCTCTCCCTTGTAAAATTGCTGTCTTTTGTGTACAGCTGTCAATGTTTTTTGTAAACTGTTTCGTAATTTGTTTAATAAATAAAAAAAATAAATAACCAGGGGAAAAAAAACAAGATTAAAAAAAAAAAATATATATATATATATATATAACCAGGGGAAGGCCGTCCTGACTGCTGTCACCCTGGGCGGGCTGTCCTAGAGGTGGTCGAAAGGTGTGTCAGGGCGGACCGAGAACCGGAAGGTGGGTAGGGGCGGGCTGCCTTAGAGTGGTCGGAAGGTGGGAGGGGCGGGGGCTTGCTGGGCTTGTATTGTCTGCACTTTTGTATGTAACGGTATTGTCTAATGTATAAATGTCATTGTCACTGTCTTGTCATATGTGGAACTGGGATTTGAGGTTTGTCCTCCTCTCCCTGTAAAATGGTTGAACGGTAGGGTTCGGGGCCTAGCTTTGCTGCTCCTCTCCCTTGTAAAATTGCTGTCTTTTGTGTACAGCTGTCAATGTTTTTTGTAAACTGGTTTGTAATTTGTTTGTTAAAATAATATAAACAGGAAAAAATAAAAAAAATATAACCAGGGGAAAAAAAACAAGATTAAAAAAAAAATATATATATATATAACCAGGGGAAGGCCGTCCTGACTGTTGTCACCCTGGGCGGGCTGTCCTAGAGGTGGTCGAAAGGTGTGTCAGGGCGGACCGAGAACCAGAAGGTGGGTAGGGGCGGGCTGCCTTAGAGTGGTCGGAAGGTGGGAGGGGCGGGGGCTTGCTGGGCTTGTATTGTCTGCACCTTTGTATGTAACGGTATTGTCTAATGTATAAATGTCATTGTCACTGTCTTGTCATATGTGGAACTGGGATTTGAGGTTTGTCCTCCTCTCCCTGTGAAATGGTTGAACAGTAGGGTTCGGGGCCTAGCTTTGCTGCTCCTCTCCCTTGTAAAATTGCTGTCTTTTGTGTACAGCTGTCAATGTTTTTTGTAAACTGGTTTGTAATTTGTTTAATAAAATAATATAACCAGGGGAAAAAAAAAAGATTAAAAAAAAAAATATATATATATATATATATAACCAGGGGAAGGCCGTCCTGACTGCTGTCACCCTGGGCGGGCTGTCCTAGAGGTGGTCGAAAGGTGTGTCAGGGCGGACCGAGAACCGGAAGGTGGGTAGGGGCGGGCTGCCTTAGAGTGGTCGGAAGGTGGGAGGGGCAGGGGCTTGCTGGGTCTGTATTGTCTGCACTTTTGTATGTAACGGTATTGTCTAATGTACAAATGTCATTGTCACTGTCTTGTCATATGTTGAACTGGGATTTGAGGTTTGTCCTCCTCTCCCTGTAAAATGGTTGAACGGTAGGGTTTGGGGCCTAGCTTTGCTGCTCCTCTCCCTTGTAAAATTGCTGTCTCTTGTGTACAGCTGTAAATGTTTTTTGTAAACTGTTTGTAATTTGTTTAATAAAATATAGAACCAAGAGATTAAAAAAAAACAGGAGATAGAGAGGCCTTCTTAGTTTAGGGGATTGACTCTGTGCTGGCTGGTGTTACAGTCAGTATGTTACTGTTAGTTTTTGCTTCCCTTTTTTTTGGAGGGGGAGACCTGATTCCTGAACTGGCTGAACTATTTAGCCAATTTGTTAACTGGCATTCCTTTTAGTGAGGACTGATTGTTAAACTCCTGATGCACATAATGTGTTTCAGGTGTAACTCAGTTTTCATTATGGGGTTGTTGTGTCACTGGTTGGTTACAGCCTATGTGTTACTCTTTTCTCTTTTTTTTGAGTAAAGGACAATGTTAATTTTATGGTAGGGCTTAGCCCTTGGACTGTAGTTTTCTTTGTTTTTTGTATGTGTCTTCACTTTTTATTGGTGTTTTGGACTGAGTCCTGTGGAAGACATGCATTTTACCAGAGGAGCTGTTCCTGTGGGGAGGCCTAGCCCTGGACTGGGCCTCTGAAGATTGGACACCTGTATGTGTGCTGGGAGGTGAGCAGTTGCTGTATCCTGGAGTTTGGGAGAAGACCTTTCCTTCAGGAGTGGACCAAACCCCTGTGAGTTAACTGCACCTGCACCTGTACTATGTACTGTGTTCTTGTGAGTGGGCCTGGCTCTCCAAGGCTGGACCAGGACTCTGTTGAGACTGAACATCTGTGCTATGGGGTGTGCATTTGCTGTCTCCAGGAGTGGACTCTGCCCTTGATTGTGGACTGTTTTTTAACAACGGACTCTGCAGTTTGGAGCGGCCTCTAATTCTGACATTGCACATTGTATACTGGAGTGTACTCTTCCTGGAAATGGATTTCATATCTTGAAGACTGTATAAATTTGGACTGTGTACCAGAAGGGAGTTTTTTTTTTGGGTAACTAACTGTATTGTGGTGTTTCCTGGGTTTATCACCCGCACTGTCTTGCGTGTCCCTGGGTCTGGCAGGCCTTGCTGTGAGCTGGGAGGCTCATGGGTTGTCCTGAAAGCTGTCACCCTGAGAGCCGGAGGGTGGGTAGGCCATGCTGTGAATCTGAAGGTTGGTAGGCTGTCCTAAAAGCCGGAGGGTGGGTAGGCCACCCTGATGCCAGTCACCCCGAGAGCTAGATGGTGGGTAGGCTGTTCTGAGCACTGTCGTCCCGATAAGGGGTAATCGGGACGGGCTGTCCTAGAGGTGGTCGAAAGGTGTGCCAGGATAGCCCACTGGTCGGAGGTGCAACGGGGTGGGTGAGAGCCCAATGGTACCTAGGGGCAGACCGAGAGCCAGAAGGCGGGTAGCCGTCCTCGGCGCTGTCACCCCGGGCAGGTACCGGGGCGGGCTGCCCCAGAGGTGGTCGAAAGGTGTGTCAGGGCGGACCGAGAACTGGAAGGGGCATGGGGTGGACCGAGAACCGGAAGGTGGGAAGGGGCAGGGGCTTGCTGGGTCTGTATTGTCTGCACTTTTGTATGTAACGGTATTGTCTAATGTACAAATGTCATTGTCACTGTCTTGTCATAAGTGGAACTTGGATTTGAGGTTTGTCCTCATCTCCCTGTAAAATGGTTGAACGGTAGGGTTTGGGGCCTAGCTTTACTGCTCCTCTCCCTTGTAAAATTGCTGTCTCTTGTGTACAGCTGTTAATGTTTTTTGTAAACTGTTTTGTAATTTGTTTAATAAAATAATATAACCAGGGGATGTTTTTCATTTGATTGGACTGTCTTGTTTGTGTTTGTTACTGTTTCCTTTTTTAGTGACTTCAGGTGGGGTTTGAGGTTTGCCTCATTTCCCTGTTAACCTATTGAACAGTGAGGGTGGGGGTTTGGCCTTGCTGTCCCTTCCCCTGGGAATAGTGTTTTTTTTGGGAACGGCTGCTTTTTGTTTATTGTTAACTGTTTGTTTGTATTATATTTTGTACAGTTTCAAAAATAAAAAAAAATAGATGGGCACTGTTAGGGGGGAAACTAAGCACTTCCGCTGTTAGGCAGTAGTGTGGTGCGAAAAATATATAACCGGGAGATCAGAATCTCCTCAGTTGAGGACTGATTCTGAGATGGCTAGTCACAGCCAGTGTGTGCTCCTGCTGTGAGGAGGAAGACTGCTGCCTCTTTGTTGATTTTGGACTGTGTGAAATTCTCCAAAAGTTGTTGTTGCTGCTACCTGGGCCTACTCAGTTCTGCTAAGAAGAAAAAGATAAAACCTGGGGATGTTTTTCATTTGATTGGACTGTCTTGTCTGTGTTTGTTAATGTTTCCTTTTTGATGATTGAAGGTGGGATTTGAGGTTTGTCCTAATTTCCGTTAACTCATTGGAGGGTGGGGTTTGGCTTTGCTGTCCCTTCCCCTGTAAATGGTGTTTTAGATTAGATTACTTACAGTGTGGAAACAGGCCCCTCGGCCCAACAAGTCCACACTGCCCCGCCGAAGCACAACCCACCCATACCCCTACATTTACCCCTTACCTAACACTACGGGCAATTTAGCATGGCCAATTCACCTGACCTGCACATCTTTCGACTGTGGGAGGAAACCAGAGCACCCGGAGGAAACCCACGCAGACACGGGGAGAACGTGCAAACTCCACACAGTCAGTCGCCTGAGGCGGGAATTGAACCTGGGTCTCTGGCGCTGTGAGGCAACAGTGCTAACCACTGTGCCACCGTGCCGTTGTTTTTGTGAACTACTGCTTTTTGTTTATTGTTAACTGTTTGAATTGTGTTTTGTATGGTTTCAAAAATAAAAAAAAACAGGGGATTTTCATGGAGAGGTAGGCACTGCGGGGTGTGGAGTTTTTTATTTTTTCCCTCTGATTCTATTTTAGTTTAATCCCTGCCGTCCCCTTCACTTTCTTGAACACTTAAGCATTGCCCTATGATGAGAAGGCTGGGCACTGTTGTGTTTCCTTTCTTCCTGGTAGTGTAATATGAATAATGTTTTCTACGTTCATTGTTTCTTCACTGTGTCCTACACCTACACACACATGACATGGAAATAACTAAACACTACAGCTGTTGGCTGTAATGTAGGGGAAAAGTATAAACAGGTGTTTTGAATTTAATATATCAATATAAAACCAGGGGATAAAAATCTGCTCAGTTTAGGTGACTGACTTTGAGCTGACTGGCCACAGCCTTAAGTAAATTAAGGATGACTTGGTGATGGGATACCCAGGCTGCTTCTGGATATTCTGAAATTTCTGCCTGTGTGCCTCATGATAAACTTGTATGGCCCAAGAATGGCCCTTTTTGCTACTTCATAATCTATAAAAGCTTCCTCAGGAAGCAGCCATAAACTTCATCATTTCTTTCTGTCAATTTGCTTTGCAACAGCAGCATCCAGATTTCTTTGGCCACCAAATCTGTTTAGATGTCTTTTTTTAAAAAAAGGACAATGCCACAGTGTCAATTTCAGCACAGTTTATACAGTCTCTTCATGCTCTCTGTTTCAAAATGTATTACCCCACGTGTTGCATTGAACTCCATCTACCTCCTGTGTGCCCACTTCACAACTAGTTAACATCTTTTAAACTTCTATAGTATCCTTCTCACAGATTACAGTTCTTCCAAGTTTTGTGTTGTCTGCAAACTTTGAAATTATGCCTTACACACTAAGATCTAGATCATTTACACACATATTGGGAAAAGTAAGGATCCCATACTAATCCCTGGGAACTCCACTATAATCAGTGAATAGGAGGTAGCAGGACGAGAACAGTGTTACTTACCCTTGCACAATACAGAGGATCAATGGCTTTTGTCCTACACAGCTGGTGTAGTTGCTTTGTCTGTGCAATGACACTGAATCAGGTCTGTACGTTTGTTGTGACCTATCTCTTGTGGGCCAAGTCCTCAGTGATCATAGTTGAGCATCTTAGTGTGAGGGCCAATTCTTTTCTTGCAGTCTCTGAAGTTTTGTGCAGCTGGAGTTCAACTATGGTGACAACGGGGAGTTTCACGAAGTCCAGCAGCGGAAAATACTTCCACCTCTGCTGTTGTTTCCAAGTGCGGGGCATCAAGGGGACCTGGTGTATAATAATGAGCTGAAGGGCAGAGGATTTCCTGAAAAACAATTGATCTGGCCACTGTGGACTGCTTGCAATGAATTTCCCAATGACATTCTACCAAAATCCGCAAAATTCTAGCCCTATGAAACAGACAATAGTGAATGCTTATAAGCTTGTTTCTGAAGCTTAGCAATAATAATTTGGGACTAAACAAAAAAACATAATTTGACTTATTTGAATAGAACTCGCTTCAGAAAAGTAAATGTTGTGGGATTAGTGATTCCAATCATTGAAATTCTTTGAAAAGTTATGGGAACATAGAAGAAATCATGATCATAGAGGAATTCAGAAATTACATGCACATAAATTTAAAGCTGTCTATCTGAGCACAAATATTAGGGACCAGAGAAACAACAGTTCTGTCAGTTAACTATGATATCTTGATGGGAGATGGCTTTTTGGGAATCTACAAAGGAATTGGCAGAAGAGAAATCTGTAAATCACAGAGGTACTCATTTTAAGGGACAAACAGAAGGACACCAGAATAATAAAGAAGAAAGGTTAGAAGCAATCAGTGATATAAAGAAATGAACATGTTTCCATTGTAATAAGACTGGAAGTACCAAAGACAATTGCTGGAAATTAAATGGGAGATCGATTGCAATAGTAGGAATATCTAAGGAGTTTTTAGACAAAGGAGCAAATGGAAAAGAAGTAGACATTAAAACTGTAGAGGTTGCAAAAGTGTACATATTTCCTTAGAACCTACTGAGGAGGCGGAGATTATTCAGGATGACTTTCTTCCTCAACTAGTGATATGGAGAATCAAACATCTATCATTTCTGAATATTTCATCTCAAAATGGAAGGTGTTGCCTTATACTTCAGGTTGAGGATGTAACTAATAATGATATTGGGAGACACTGGAGCAAGTGTGCACTCATCCAGGCAAGTGAGGAGTATTCCATCACACTCCAGATTTGTGCCTTATAGATGATGGATCGTCTTGGGGATTCAGAAGTTGAGTTATTCACTGCAGTATGCCTAATCATTGAAATGCTCTTGTAGCCACTTTATATGGCAAATCCAATTATTTCTGGTGAATGGTAATCTCCAGGATTTTGAGTGGGGGTTTCAGTGATGGTAACACCACTGATTGTCAAGGGGTGATAGTTAGATTGTCTCTTATTGGAGATGGCCATTGTTTTGCATTTGTGTGGTACACATATTAATTGCCACTTTTTAGTCCAAGCCTGATTATTGTCCAGGATTTCTCACAGCTGGACATGGACTGATTCAGTATCTGGGGAGTCATGAATGGTGTTCAATATTGTTCAATCATCAGCGAACATCCCTTCTTCTGACCACAGGTTGGAGGGAAAGTCATTGTCGAAGCAGCTGAATATAGTTAGGCTTGGGACGCTATCCTGAAGAAGTGCAGAGTTGGCTTGGAATGATTGACCTCCAACAGCCACAACCATCTTCCTATGTGCTAGGATTGACTTCAATCAGCAGAGATTGAAGTGCCATACATGATTAAATGTGGCATTCATGTAAAGGGCAGTCAATGTCAGCTCACCTCTCAGATTCAACATATTTTGCTTGTCTTTGAACTGTAATGAGGTCAGCTGTTGAGTGGCCCTGGTGAAACCAAACTAGGTATCAATAAGCAGGTTATTGCCGAGTATGTGCTGCTTGATAGCTCTGTTGATGGCACCTTCTATCACTTCACTGATGATCAACAGTAGACCGATGAGATGTTAATTGGCCAAGTTGAATTTGTACTTGGCACTTCTGGCTTATTGAAGGAGTGTAGCCCCCGACCGGGGATGAAAGACTCGGGAGTCAGGCAGGATTCAGGCAAGTGGTAGGTAATCACTCAAACAGAAACTGGTTAATGCAGGGAGAGAATCAAAAGATCTTCCCTTGAGATTGGCCTCAGAAGGGAGATCCATGACACAATCTGATTTTATAATAAAAAGTAGTATTTTTTATACAGTTTCTGTTAACGATCACTTTGTTCCTCCCTCTTACTTTGTGTACCTAATCATATGAGACACCTAATCAATGATTAACATTTTTATGGACAACCCCATGTTCCCATGATCTCATGGTGTTTAGCAGACACTGTCATCTCTAGGCCTTGGGATCTTTCTATGCATCCTATTCATTCTGCATTCCAAAGTTATTTGCTATATTCCTTCTGGATTCTCTCAGCTGGCTTATCTCTAGGGAGGCTTGAATTCTGATATTCATTGTATTCCACTCAATTACTCATATTTCCCATTGTCCTAATTATATATGTAAAAGTACAAAAGACAGTTAAGTTTCAACTAATTGCTTTAATTTCTGTTATGAAGTTAGTTATAAAATGTAAAATTAGATACAGTTTTTTCTATTCTTAATATTTAGTGATTAACAGGCTGTGAACAATCGATTTTGTTCAGGGCGTATGAGAGGTTGTTTCGTAGAGCTAATTAACTTTCACATATAGACATAAGCATTTCCCTTAATAATTTTCATATGCATTGGTTGTATGTATCTATTTTTATGTTGAAAACTACCCCTCTGATTCTGAAGAATCTTTAACTAGAACCTATTGCTTAGTATTGCAAATAACTAACTTCAAAGAAACATATGCTACAAAATAACTTTAGCTGTTGTTCTGGTAGCTGCTTAGAGAGTTAATGGGCTGCATCTGGCATCTGGTGTCTGCTTATTTACTGGGACAATTACCCTTTCATTTAATGTGGCTGGAGTTACAAATTTATTCAACCTTAGGTCTTCTTATCAGAATTGTTTCAAATGGGAACAGGCTGGATCATTTTTACTGTTATTGCATTGGCTTGTTCAATGGTAACATTATGTTTTATGGTGTGTAAGCATGCTGTTTTGCTTAGTTTCTGTCTGCCATTTTGTTTTAAATCCTGCTGTTTAATTATATTTTCCACATTTGTGTTAATAGGCATAGGCCACTCTATTCCAGCTAGGTACAGGCCACACCTAGACTTCTCTTTTGCACTGATGTGCTGTGCTCTTCCATCATTGAGGATAGGGATATTGGTGGAGCCTCCTCCTCCAGTATGCTATTTTATTGTCCACCACCGTTCAAGACTGGGTAAGGCAGGACTGCAGACCTTAGACTTTAACGATAGATTATGGGATTGCTTAGCTATGTTTATATTTGCTGCTTGTACTGTTTGGTGCACAAGTAGTCCTGTAGCCAGCTATAAGGTTGACAATTCAACTTTAGGTATGCTTGGCACTGCACCTACTATGCCCTCCTGCACTCTCCATTCAGCCAAGGTTGATTCTCTGGCTTGATGGTAATGGTAGAGTAGGGGGTATGCCATGAGGTTGCAGATTCTGTCAATTTGCAGTGATATATGGACATAAATTGAGGGCACCCCTTAAATTAATAAATGAAAGCTCAACTCGTTTCAAGTTTTAAGAGATACTAACCAAAGTATGCGAGTTGACAAAAAAAAACTTGAAGAGTGTAACAAACCATGAATTCAGCAGATTAAAAAGGTTGTTTATTTAATTGTGGAGAAACTCAGCAGGTTTGACAATGTCTGTGGAAGGAGAAATTGAATTCACATTTGTGCCCAATGACTCTTCCCTGCTTCCAAAGGAAAGTTGAACATCCAGTAATTCAAAATGTTAGCTTTGTTTAACACTTCATTGATGCTGCTGTATGGATTTATGTTTACAGAAGTTGTTTTAAAATTCCATTCAGGGAACAGCAGGGATGAGGTTTAGAAATCAGCAGATTTTTCTAAAACTGAGAAAGTTTAGGCTCTTAGATTGGCGAAAAGTTCATGTTGGCAGTCTTGGAAAGGATTCATCAAATTACCTCCACAACCTACAGCAGCAAAAAAATTTTAAGAGCCAATTCAGTAGAAACTTAAAGAGTTGAAAATAGGGATGTGATTTCTTTAAACATTAGACTCTGTGATAGATAATGTCAAGGAAGGGGCTGAAATTTTGTCCTTGCTCTATACTTTAGAATAAGCTCAGTGTATATGGGTGGGTGGCTTTGTGGTTCAGTGGTTAGCACTACTACCTCACAGCAAGATGGACATGGGTTCAATTTCATGGGACTGTACAGAGTTTACACATTCTCCCTCTGCCTGCATAGGTTTCTTCTGGATGTTCTGGTTTCCTCCCACAATCCAAAGGTGTGTAGGTTAGGTCAATTGGCCATGCTTAGTTATCCATCGTGTCTAGGGATGTTCAGTCTAAGTAGACTAGCAATGGGAAATGCAGAGTTACAGGGGTGAGACTGGGTGGGTTGCTTTTCAGAGGGCCAGTATGGGCTTACAGTCATAGAGTCATAGAGATGTACAGCATGGAAACAGACCCTTCGGTCTAACCCATCCATACCGACCAGATATCCCAACCCAAACTAGTCCCACCTGCCAGTACCCGGCCCCTATCCCTCCAAATCCTTCCTGTTCATATACCCATCCAAATGCCTCTTAAAAGTTGCAATTTTACCAGCCTCCACCACATCCTCTGGCAGCTCATTCCATACACATACCACCTTCTGCGTGAAAAGGTTGCCTCTTAGGTCTCTTTTATATCTTTCCCCTCTCGCCCTAAACCTATGCCCTCTCATTCTAGATTCCCCAACACAGGGGAAAAGACTTTGTCTATTTATCCTATCCATGCCCCTCATAATTTTGTAAACCTCTATAAGGTCACCCCTCAGCCTCCGATGCTCCAGGGAAAACAGCCCCCGCCTGTTCAGCCTCTCTCTGTAGCTCAAATCCAATAACCCTGGCAACATCCTTATAAATCTTTTCTGAACCTTTTCAGGTTTCACAACATCTTTCCGATAGGAAGGAGACCAGAATTGCACGCAATATTCCAACAGTGGCCTAACCAATGTCCTGTACAGTTGCAACATGACCTCCCAACTCCTGTAGTCAATACTCTGACCAATAAAGGAAAGCATACCAAACGTCTTCTTCACTATCCTATCTACCTGTGACTCCACTTTCAAGGAGCTATGAACCTGCACTCCAAGGTCTCTTTGTTCAGCAACACTCCCTAGGACCTTACCATTAAGTGTATAAGTCCTGCTAAGATTTGCTTTCCCAAAATGCAGCACCTCGCATTTATCTGAATTAAACTCCATCTGCCACTTCTCAGCCCAACTGATCTGATTTTATACCTTAAGGATCTATGATTCTAGTTCTACTCTAGAATGAGTGCTCATCATTTTAGGATAAAGGATCATTGTTTTTGAATAGAGATGAGGCCCTTCTCTCAAAGTTGTCATGAATCTGTGGAATTCACTACCCCAGTGTGGTATGGGCATTGTGGCACTGAATAAATGTAACTGAGAGATTTTTAATTAGTAACAAATTGAAGGGATGTGGGGAGTGGGCAGGATAGTGGAAGTGAGGCCAAGATGCAATCAGTCATGGTCATATTAAATGCTGGAACAAGCATGAGGGGATGATTTGTTTACCCTTGCTCCTTATTCATACGTTCTTAATATTATTCTCACTATTTTCTATATGTTGACAGGTCTTTAAAAAATATATTTTTTTGTAAGGAACTTGTGTTGTATAACCACATGAGACTAACTCTGTGACTAACCACCACATTAAATAGTTAAATAAAAATAATCATATGATCTGTCAAATTAGGTTCTATTCTGGGATCTGACTTCTCCATTAGCACCATCTATTGGGATCACAACATTATAAAACACTGGCTCTGTTTCAACTGGACCAGTGATCAGTTCTTTGCAGTGATATTCAGGAAAAATGTGACGACATCAAAGAGGCTGCAGGGCAGAGTTACCAGAATGGAATGACGAACTTCAGTCTCATGGATAGATTGGAGAAGTTGTGTCTAATCATGTATTGGAGAAAAGAATGCTGTCAGGAAACTTGATAGAATTATTCAAAAACATGAGGTGTCTGGACAGAGTAGATAGAGAAAAACTGTTCCCATTAGTGGATGCTGCAGAGCCAGAGAATAAAAATTTGAGATGACTGGTAAAAGAAGCAATGATGAGATGTTGCAGTGTATGGTTATGACCAGGAATGAATTGCCTGAGCGTGTGGAGGCAGATTCAAGCAGGGTTTTTTTAATGGATAAAGACCTGAAATAGACAAATTCGTAGGACCTCTGGGGAAGAGGCTGGGGAGTGGGATTAGCTCAGTTATACTTGCAGAGAGTTCTCTGTTGCCTCTAATTCTCTACAGAGGTGCACTTCAGGAGCAAAGCCTGAGGCATCACAGCACTCTAATAGACTTCATCATAAAGTCTTTGAAGAGTCAGCTGTTGTGCTAATTGATGCATGGTGTTAGTTTCCCAAAATTACTGTTGAAGGTTCCATTGGACTGTACAGTACTTGAGAATGGAGGGAGGCAGAAAATAAGGAACTGCAGGCCAGTTAGCTTGATGAGTTAGAAGGAGGTTATAGCTAGGCACTTGGAAAAACTCAATACAGTTGGGAAGAGTAAAAAGGTTTTGTGAAAAGGAAACAATTTATTGATGGTCTTTAAAGGAGTAATGTATACTGTGAATAAATGGGAGCTTGTAAATGTACAAGAAGGTATTTGACCAGTTTCCACAAATTTGACCACTTCAGCTCTTTATCCACATCAAGGAAAGAGAGGGGTGCCACAAGGTTGTGTTCTGTCACCAAAATGGTACAAAATGAACACAGACCAAATGTTCAGTAAATTAGATATACCTCAAGGGGTAATGATTAAAAGCAAGAGTCTTGTATATGAGTGATACTCTGATGAAACAATACTAATCACAGAGTTGGAAGACATCCTTCAAAATATTGTAGAACAACTGAAATCTAGAAATTTAGAATATCCATTGAGATAGAACCCTAAAAATCTGAAAGCAATGGTAATTAGAAGGAATCTATTAGAAGAAACTAGGGTGAAGGGTGAAATGGATGGTGTCACACTGAAACTAGTTGATAGGTCAGTTGAATACAGAAAATTGCAGATTTTATACTGAAGTCAGAATGATAGAAATAACCAGAAGATGAGAGATGTGTTGACAATTAAAAAACTCAAGCTTGTAACAAGGAAAACCTCATTGTGTTACATTCCATCCATTTCCTGTCTGCCTCAGAAACCTGGATAATCTGTGAAAGAAAGTAGTGGTCTTTGAAATGCGGATGCTAAGGCACACCCTAAAAATCACATTTATGGATCGTAAGACAAATGAAGTGTGACTTACGATTGCAAGAGCATAACGAACTTTAAAGGTGACATCACAAGAGAAAATGTTAGTATTTTGGCCATTTGATCAGAGCTGAAAAGATACAGAGATCTTCTACAGAGGGTAAAATGGGGGCAACTGAAAGGAACTACCAGCTGCAAGTTCCCCTCCAAGCCAGTCACTTTCTAACTTGGAAATATATCACCATTCCTTCACTGTTGCTGGGTCAAAATCCTGGACCTCCCTCCCCGAACAACATAGTGCCGGTACCGACACCCCATGGACTACAATGATTAAAGAAGGCAGTTCACCACCACCAGGGCATTTAACGATGGGTGATAAATACTTCCCCAGATATCAGCAACCTCATTCCATGAATCAATAATAGAAAGAAGCAAAAGTGCCATAATAAATGTTGCCACATTCCAAGATGAGCACTGGATCTGATTGAGAGTCTTGCTGATCTGAACAGCAGAATAATTCTCAAGGGGTAACTGCAATAGGAGTATCTGTGTCATTTGGCTGATCAGAGGTTCGAGCTTTGCCCTGCTTCTCCAAGGTGCATACTCACTATTAAATGTAATGATGTGATCTCTGTGCCTTTTAAAGCAAACTTTCACATCTTGACTGCAGCATCAAATTTAAAGAGTATCCACAGACTGTGCCAGACCTGTTGTGAATCTCCAACACTCTGTTTTTATTTCAAATCTCCAGTATCTGCAATACATAGAACATAGAACTGTACGGCACAGGAGTAGGCCCTTCATGCCATGACATTGTGCCAGTTAAACTAAATCCTTTAGTCTGTTCATGGTCCATATCCCTCCATTCCTTAATTATTCATATGCTTATCTAAAAGCCCCTTAAGCAACCCAATCATAACTGTGTCCACCATTAACCCTGACAACACATTTCAGACACCTACCAGTTTCTGTATAAAATAACTTGCCCTCATATCTTCTGTGAACTTCCCCTGTCTTATCTTAAACGTATGCCATCTAGTATTAGACATTTCAACTCAGGGAAAAAGATTCTGACTGTAAACTGTATCTATGCATCTTATTTTTGGACTTCTAACAAACCTCTGCCGCTCCAGAGAAAACAACCCTGATCTCCCCAGCCTCTCCTTATTAGACAGGCAGGAGGCTAGAAGAACACAGCAAGTCAGGCAGTATCAGGAGGTGGAGAAGTCAACGTTTCAGGTGTAACTCTTCTTCAGGACTGGGGGTGGGTGTGGGGAGTTCTGTAGATAAAGAGGGATGCAAGTGCAGGCTGGTGAAGTGAGGATAGGTGAAGACAGGTAGAGGGTATAACCCAGTTGGTCAATGGGAAGAATGGATCCGGCTGGTGGCTGGGAAAAGTAGCAGTGAGGGGGAGGGGCTGGGAAGAGAAATTGGAGAACTCAATGTTGAATCCTCCAGGCTGTAGTGTGCCCATTCTTGTAATGCAGTGACCAGAATTGAACGCAATATTCTAAGTTCGGCCTAATCAAACTTTTATAAAGCTGCAACATCATTTGTTAACTCTTGGACTCAATGCCCCAATCAACAAAGATAAGCATGCCGTATGTCTTTTTTTTAACCACACTGCCTACTTGTGTGACCACTTGCAGGAGGGCGTATTGCTTGTATTATAGAAAATAGATTTAGATTTCTATTTGGATTCTGCAGCACTTGGAATACTTTAAAACAGCTAAATTATGCCATGTTATTTGTTTGGGGAATGGTAAGTACAAGATATTTTGTCAAACATTTGCCTGAATGAAAATATTATCCTATCATTCCCTGCAATCCAGTTTCCATTTGTTTCATTCCACATACTTTCAGGGAAAATATTACAGTCCAATATCAATACATTTTGTGCGAAATTTCAAATTGCTTTTAAAATTCATTGAACTGAAGTCAGAGCCATCTAATCTGAAGGTTGCCATATGTGGCACCCAATGGATAATTTTTGAATTATAATATCAGAAATGTTTTAAAATGTGCACTAATCCTCCACTGGAATAAATGCATGCTATATCCGAAAAGCGAATGTGAAAGTCTCTAAATAATCACTTATTGTTTGCTACATCAAATTATACCATTTATCAAAAGCCTATTGTGTCAGCAAGGTGAAATTCTTATTTTTAGCTTCTCAGTCTCAAGAGGGAAATTTAAAACATTACTACAAAAGCATGCAGGGAAAGGAAGATTCATGACTTGCTAAGCTCTGCTAATTATCGCTGAAATGACAGTTTGTGATCTTGAAACTTATTTCAATTTTCAATTAGCTGCATTGCAGTCACCTCCTCTGGAGCTCGTACTGATTAACAACAGGGAGTTAGGCTGGAAGCTAAAAGCTAGGACGGACAGAGTCGTCATCTCTGGGTTGTTGCCAGTGCCATGTGACAGTGAGGCAAGGAATAGGGAGAGAGTGCAGTTGAACACGTGGCTGCAAGGATGGTGTAGGAGGGAGGGCTTCAGGTATTTGGACAATTGGACTGCATTCTGGAGAAGGTGGGACCTGTACAAGCAGGACGGGTTGCACCTGAACCAGAAGGGCACCAATATCCTGGGTGGTAGGTTTGCTGGCACTCTTCAGGGGGGGGGGCGGGGTTTAAACTAATTTGGCAGGGGGATGGGATCCGGACTTGTAATTCAGAAAGTAGGTTAGCTGTTTTTCAGGATGCCCAAGAATGTAGGGAGGCTGTGGAGAAGGTAGCACTGACAGGGAATACTTGCGGACACAGAGATGGGCTCAAGTGTGTATACTTCAACGCAAGGAGTATCAGAAATAAGGTGGGTGAACTTAAGGCGTGGATCGGTACTTGGGACTACGATGTTGTGGCCATCACGGAAACGTGGATAGAAGAGGGACAGGAATGGTTGTTGGAGGTTCCCGGTTACAGATGTTTCAGTAAAAAAGGAGGGGGGTGGCGTTGCTAATTAGAAATGGTATAACGGCTGCAGAAAGGCAGTTCGAGGGGGATCTGCCTTTGGAGGTAGTATGGGCTGAAGTCAGAAATAGGAAAGGAGCAGTCACCTTGTTGGGTGTTTACTATAGGCCCCCCAATAGCAGCATAGATGTGGAGAAACAGATTGGGAAACAGATTTTGGAAAAGTGCAGAAGCCACAGGGTAGTAGTCATGGGCGATTTCAACTTCCCAAATATTGATTGGAAGCTCTTTAGATCAAGTAGATTGGACGGCACGATGTTTGTGCAGTGTGTCCAGGGAGCTTTTCTAACTCAGTATGTAGATTGTCCGACCAGAGGGGAGGCCAAATTGGATTTGGTACTTGGTAACGAACCGGGACAAGTGATGGGCTTGTTAGTGGGTGAGCATTTTGGTGATGGTGACCACAATTCTGTGACTTTCACCTTGGTTATGGAGGGAGATAGGTGCGTGCAACAGGGCAGGATTTACAATTGGGGGAAGGGTAAATACGATGCTGCAAGACAGGATCTGAGGAGCATAAGTTGGGAGCATAGGCTGTCAGGGAAGGATGTCGTTGAAATGTGGAACTTTTTCAAGGAGCAGATACGACGTGTCCTTGATATGTATGTACCTGTCAGGCAGGAAAGAGATGGTCGTGTGAGGGAACCTTGGTTGACGAGGAAAGTTGAATGTCTTGTAAGGAGGAAGAAGGAGGCTTACATAAGGTTGAGGAAACAAGGTTCAGACAGAGCGTTGGAGGGATACAGGATAGCCAGGAGGGAGCTGAAGAAAGGGATTGGAGAGCTAAGAGAGGGCATGAAAAATCTTTGGCGGGTAGGATCAAGGATAACCCCAAGGCCTTCTATGCATATGTGAGAAACATGAGAATGACGAGAACGAGGGTAGGTCCGATCAAGGACAGTAGTGGGAGACTGTGTATTGAGTCGGAAGAGATAGGAGAGGTCTTGAATGAGTACTTTTCTTCAGTATTTTCAAATTAGAGGGACCGTATTGTTGAAGAGGAGAGTATGAAACGGACTGGTAAGCTAGAGGAGATACTTGTTAGGAAGGAAGATGTGTCGGGCATTTTGAAAAACTTGAGGATAGACAAGTCCCCTGGGCCTGACGGGATATATCCTAGGATTATGTGGGAAGCAAGAGAGGAAATTGCAGAACCGTTGGCAATGATCTTTTCGTCTTCACTGTCAATGGGAGTGGTGCCAGGGGACTGGAGAGTGGCGAATGTTGTGCCCCTGTTCAAAAAAGGGAATAGGGATAACCCTGGGAATTACAAGCCAGTTAGTCTTACTTCGGTGGTAGGCAAAGTAATGGAAAGGGTACTAAGGGATAGGATTTATGAGTATCTGGAAAGACACTGCTTGATTAGTGACAGCCAGCGCGGATTTGTGAGGGGTAAGTCTTGCCTTACAAGTCTTATTGAATTCTTTGAGGAGGTGACCAAGCATGTGGATGAGGGTAGAGCAGTGGATGTAGTGTACATTGAATTATAGTAAGGCATTTGATAAGGTTCCCCATGGTAGGCTTATGCGGAGAGTCAGGAGGCATGGGATAGTGGGAAGTTTGGCCATTTGGATAGAGAACTGGCTAACCGGTCGAAGTCAGAGAGTGGTGGTAGATGGTAAATGTTCAGCCTGGAGACCAGTTACAAGTGGAGTTCCGCAGGGATCAATTCTGAGTCCTCTGCTGTTTGTAATTTTTATTAATGACTTGGAAGAGGGAGTTGAAGGGTGGGTCAGTAAATTTGCAGACGATACGAAGATTGGTGGAGTTGTGGATAGTGAGGAGGGCTGTTATTGGCTGCAAAGGGACTTAGATATGATGTAGCGCTGGGCTGAGGAGTGGCAGATGGAGTTCAACCCTGTCAAGTTTGAGGTTGTCCATTTTGGAAGGACAAATAAGAATGCGGAATACAGGGTTAACGGTAGGGTTCTTAGTAAGGTAGAGGAGCAGAGGGATCTTGGGGTCTATGTTCATAGCTCTTTGAAAGTTGCCACTCAGGTGGATAGAGCTTGTAAGAAGGCCTATGGTGTATTAGCGTTCATTCGCAGAGGGATTGAATTCAAGAGTCGTGAGGTGATGTTGCAGCTGTATAGGACCTTGGTAAGGCCACATTTGGAGTACTGTGTGCAGTTCTGGTCGCCTCATTTTAGGAAAGATGTGGAAGCTTTGGAGAGGGTGCAGAGGAGATTTACCAGGATGTTGCCTGGAATGGAGAATAGGTCGTACGAGGACAGCTTGAGAGTGCTAGGCCTTTTCTCATTGGAACGGCAAAGGATGAGGGGTGGGTTGATAGTGGTTTATAAGATGATCGGGGAATAGATAGAGTAGACAGTCAGAGACTTTTTCCCCGGGTGCAACAGAGTGTTACAAGGGGACATAAATTTAAGGTGAAGAGTGGAAGGTACAGGGGGGATGTCAGGGGTAGGTTCTTTACCCAGAGAGTGGTGGGGGCATGGAATGCGCTGCCTGTGGGAGTGGCAGAGTCAGAATTATTGGTGACCTTTAAGCGGCAATTGGATAGGTACATGGATAGGTGCTTAAGCTAGGACAAATGTTCGGCACAACATTGTGGGCCGAAGGGCCTGTTCTGTGCTGTATTGTTCTATGTTCAAAGTTTTAATCGGCCTTGTGGTTCATCTACACGTCAAAGTTAACAGAATATGTACAGTGCATAAAGAGACCATTTGACCTATTGAGTCTGCACTAACCCTCCAAAGAGCTTTCTACCAAGATGCAGCATCCCCACCCTATCCTGTAACCCTGCATTTATCATGACTAATTCACCTAGTCTGCACATCCATGGATACTATGGGGCAATTTAGTATGGCCCATTCACCTAACTTGTACATCTTTGAACTGTGAGAGGAAACCAGAACAGTTCGTGGAAATCCACACAGACATTGGGAAAATGTGCAAACTCCACACAGGCAGTCACCCAAGGATAGAATGGAATCTGGCTCCCTGGTGCTATGAGACTTCAGTGCTAACTACTGTGCCCCTGTGCCACCCCAACTCTCAATTACTCTTTGACAATTAATGCAAATATCCAGGAAAGAATGATACTGTATGTCCAATGTTGTAACAACTGTCTTAAACTGCAGTACTGTTGGGAATTTTGAGATTATCAACGTGTTATATTCAAGCTAAAAAGCAAACATTATCCTAATCCATGTTTGGTATAGATTCTTCAAAAGTTCATTTTTGCTCAATCTTAATTTTGGCAATATTTCATTCTTTTTATAGAAGTTTCTATCATTTTTATGTTTCACTTTCCAATATTGTCTCTTTTGTCTTCTTCTGTTGATACACTTGCCACCAATCACAAATACCTTACAACCACAGCTATTTATTGTCACATTTGTTAGATTTTAAACTGTGCCCAAGCTTACAATGATTATACATTCATTGTGGATAATTGTTAAAAACCTTACTGCTTTAGGTGAGGAAATTAGCTATTTTTACCTTGGTTGGTGTACATATAATACAGACCAACATGGCTGACTCTTAAATGCCTTCTGAAATAGAGTTATAGAGTCATTCACCATGAAAACAGACCCTTCGGTCCAACTTGTCCTTGCCCTCATGGTTTCCCAAACTACACTAGTCCGACTTGTCTGCGTGTGGCCCATATGCCTCTAAGTCTTTCCTATTTATGTACCTATCTAAATGTCTTTTAGATGTTGTAACTTGAAAAAGTTGCCCTTCGGGTCCCTTTTGAGCCTTTCTCTTCTCACTTTAAAAATATACCCCCTAATTTGAACTCTCCAAGCCTCAGGAAAAGACGTTCTTTATTCACCTTATCTATGTGTCATATGATTTTATAAACCTTGATAAGGTCGCCCCTCAATCTCCTACATTCCAGTGTAATAGGTACCAGCCTATTTAACCTCTCTTTCTGGCAACATCCTGTAAATATTTTCTGAACCCTCTCCAATTTAATAATATCCTTCCCATAGCAGGGCAACCAGAACTGTACAATACTTCAAAAGTGGTCTCACCAACATCCTGTACAACCTCAATATGACTTGCCAATTTCTATACTTAATGGTCTGAGCAATGAAGGCAAGCATGCTAAATATCTGTTTAACACCCTTTCCGTCTGTGATGCAACTTTCAAAGAACTATGTTCTGAACTCTTAGTCTCTCTGTTCAACAACACTCCCAGTACCCCATCATTAACTGTGTAATTCCTGCCCTGGTTCATCCTACTAAAATGCAACATCTCACATATATCCAAATTAAATTCCATCCGTCACTCCCTAGCCCATTGGCCCAATTGATCAAAATCTCTTTGTAATTTTAGATATCCTTCTTTACTGTCCACTACTCCACCAATTTTGGTATCACTCTCAAACTTACTAACTATGCCCCTAATCTCTCATCCAAATTGTTTTTAAAATGATCAACAACCGTGGACCCAGCACCAATCCCTGTGAAACACGAATGATCACAATCTCCAGTACAAAAAAAACAACTTTACACCATCACCCCCTGTCTCCTACTGTCAAACCAATTTTGTACCAATGGCAAGACCTCCCTGAATATCATGTAATCTAACTCGACTAATTATCAAAGGCTTTTCTAAAGTCCATGTTGACAATGTTTACTGCTCTGCCCTCATTGACGTTTTTAGTTATGTCCTTAAAAAATTGAATGAAGTCTGTGAGATACAATTTCCAATGCACAAAGCCATGCTGACTATCCCTAATCAGTGAGGAGAAAGTGAGGTCTGCAGATGCTGGAGATCAGAGCTGGAAATGTGTTGCTGGAAAAGCGCAGCAGGTCAGGCAGCATCCAGGGAACAGGAGAATCGACGTTTCGGGCATAAGCCCCTCTTCAGGAAGGGCTTATGCCCGAAACGTCGATTCTCCTGTTCCCTGGATGCTGCCTGACCTGCTGCGCTTTTCCAGCAACACATTTCTATCCCTAATCAGTCCTTGCCTATCCAAATGGATGATAAATCCTCCCTCTCAGAATCCTTTCCAATAACTTACCCACTACTGATGTCAGATTCATGGGTCTATAGTTTCCACATTTCTCCTTACAGCCTTTGAAGGTGCAACATTAACCTCCAGCACCTCACCCATGGCTGTAGATGAACAAATACCTCTGCTGGGGGCTCTGCAATTTCTTCCCTAACTTCACACAAACTCCTGGGATACACTTGATCAGGTCCTGGAGATTTATCTTTTATCCTTTATTTTTTATGTTTTTTAAGGCATCTAGCAACTCCTCTTCTGTAATGTAGACGGTTTTCAGTACATCAACAGTTATTTCCCCAAGTTCCCTAGCATTCATTTCTTTTTTCACAGTAAAAACTGACACAAAGTATTCATTTAGTATCTCTCCCAACTCCTATGGTTCTGTGGATAAAATCATCTTTAAGGACTCCTAATCTCTCCTGAGTTGCTTGTTTGACCTGAATGGACTTGTCGAATCTCTGAATTATTCTTAACCTAACTGCCAAAGTTATCTCATATTCCCTTTTTGCCCGCCTGGTTTCCCCCTTAAGAATGCCCCATACTACTTATATTCTTTAAGAGATTCACCTGATCCAAGTTGTCCTTACCTAATATATGATTCCTCCTTATTCTTGACCAGAACCTCAATAAACCATTCTGTTTGAGGACAATTAGAGATGGGAAACAAATGCCAACCTTACCAATGATGCCCACATCCCAGAAAGAAGCAAAAAAAAAAGGAAACTCCTTCAATCCCTCTGCCAGTATGCACAATGCAGCTAGAAAATCTGGAGCACCCACTTTGGTCTTCTCCTTGAGAAGTATCCAGTTTGTTGATGGCGCATGATGGGGCAGCACAGTGGCTCAGTGGGTAGCACTGCTGCCTCACAGCACCAGGGTCCAAGGTTCAATTCCAACCTCGGGTGACTGTCTGTGTGGAGTTTGCACATTCATCCCGGCGTCTGCGTGGGTTTCCTCCGTGTGCTCCGGTTTCCTCCCACAGTCCAAAGATGTGCAGGTCAGGTGAATTGGCCGTGCTAAACTGTCCCATAGTGTTAGGTCAGAGGGAAATGGGTCTGGGTGGGTTACTCTTTGGAGGGTCGGTGCAGACTGGTTGGCCTGAAGGGCCTGTTTCCACACTGTAGGGAATCTAATCATGATGTACAGTATTTGTATTAGGTTGGAACTCCTGTGCACTCCAATGGACAGTCTGTGTTGCCATCACCATCTCCACTGACTCGTGTGTGGTGTGTGACTGCCAATGTGTAAACTCTATCATCTGCCTTCCCTGTCCCCTGTAGTGTGTACATCTGAACTGGTGCATAGCATTCATGATGACTATATTCCCCCAGAGGAAAAATCTTCTCGATGGAATTTTGTCCTCTTCCTGCACCAGCTCCAGTGAGACACTTGAAGATCCAATGGGAGTTTGAAGACATGAGTTAGAATGGGCAGGGAAATAGTGTTGGAAGTGACTATTGTATGTATGATCATATTTGACATTTACAACATGACTGGATGCTTTGTGTTGTGTAGGTGTTTGATATTGAATCCAGTCACCAGGTAGGACTACATCCCCAGCTGCTGAGCACACTGAAAGTCCACTGATGTCGTGCACCTTCTCCCTCTGCAGCTGTCAGGAGCTGAAGGGCAACCTTTGGTTCTTTACCTCTGCCTTGTGGTCTATTTTCACTCCTTCTGCAAGGAGAGAAAGAACAGTCTTATGAGGGGGGAGTAATGACATTTGTTGAACAGATGGGTGGAGTGCATTTATTGAGGGTGATTAATAATGCTGCATTAACGGAGAATGTGTTGATGGTGAACAGACAAATGAGGATGTAAGGAAATGCATAAATTGAGTTTAATGGGTGAAAGGGAAGTTGATGGAGGAATAATGGGATGGAGATGGCTTGAGGCGGTAAGTGAGGGGTTTGGGCGTGATGCCTGTGGCAAGGTAAAGGGAAGGTACGTTTACATTTACAATATTTGCCTCGTGAATCAGCAGCCTCCATTTCAGCAGTGGGAGTCGAGAGAGCATGAGCTAGGGAGCAGTCAGGAAAGTAAGCTTGAATATAAAATACTTACCTCGTGAATTGGTGGAATAAATGAACTAATATATTCGGGCAGTGGTTAAACACAAGCACTACATGAGTCGTGTCTCCTAAACATCCTCCTCCTTTAATCAAAAAAAATACTCCGTATGGAAGTTTGGTAAGTTTTTAAAAAAATCTCTTTTAGCAGTTTAGAGCAGAGAGGATGGAAGTTAAGGTAATTGCATGCTCCTCTTGCAGAATGTGGGAGGTAAGGGTTACCACTAGTATCCCTGCTGACTTCACCTGTGGGTAGTGCACTCAGCCTCACTGATTGCATTAGGGAACTGGAGCTGGAGCTGGATGAACTTCGGATAATTCGGTAGGCTGACGGGGTGATAGAGTGGAGTTATATGGTGGTAGTCACATCTAAGTTACAGAATAAAGGTAGCTGGGTGACCGTCATGAGAGGTAAAGGAATAAGCACACAGTGCAGGGATCCCCTATTGCCATTCCCCTCAATAATAAGTTTTTAATTTTTGATACCATTGCACGGGACGATCTGCCAGGGGAAAGCCATAGTGGCCAGGTCTCTGGCACTGAGCCTGAATCTGTGGCTCAGAGGAAGGGAGGAGAATAGGAAAGCAACAGTGATAGGAGGTTCAATGGTTAGAGGAATATACAGGAGATTCTGTGGTCGCAAATGAGACTTCCAGATGGTATGTTGCCTCTCGAGTAGCAGGGTCAGGGATGTCTTGGATATATCGCAACCCACTGAGCCCTTGTTGTTCTAATTTCCCTTTATTCAATGTGTTCTTTCCAATATGATTGGATTAGCCACTTATTAAACAGTTCCTTTGATTGTCATTTCTTTTGACTCAAATCTTCATGAAAGTTAGAAATCTAGAATGAGATACTGTTCTGATAGAACCCATTGTTCACTCAAAATGAGAGTTGCCTTCCACAATGCAACTTGTTTACTTGTTTGTTCTCATATCTTCACTAATTCAGTCATGTTTATGGAAATGATTTAGTTCTCATCTAAACTAGTTATGAATTATTGTACCAGAAAGAACAAAATGATGGGAATCACAACTTTGGAACACCATGCAAGTGAAAGCATACTCATATTTGTATATAATGAACAGAGGCTCAACCTCCCAAACCTGGCAGTCTCTGGTCTGGCAATGATCTGTCACCAGCACTTCTGTTCCAGATGCACTCTTGGTCAATGGAAAGTAGCTGTTTAGATTGTGAGGTCACAGTGTCCACATGCGCTTCTATACTTGGATTTATTTCAGTGAAGAGATTTTCCCTTCTGTCAAAATAACTTGATCATACTTGGACCATTTAGTAAAGGAATTTATTTTGGGGCAGAGAAAATGTAAAATCTTCAACCTTATACAGGAACAAATGCCCCTGAGCCATTAGTGCTTACGCAACATTGTCTTATTTCATGTTTCACGTTGAGGAACGTGTTACAAAATCTGATTTACAGCAATACAATTTAATTGAGTATAATAATAAAATGCAGAAGAGCTATGAGCAGTACAGCACTACGTGCAGTGCCTTTTAAACATATTTAAAAACTCCTGTGCTGACCTGACACATAACCTCTCGTGTTCCAGCAAACTTTCCTGTGCAACAAAGGCTGTGTCCAGAATCATTAGGGAAAGAGATAAGAATAGTGCAGAAGTTAAATGTCAAATTGGGATGAAGCTGATTTCAATATCATTAGACAGGATCTGGCAAACATAGACTGGGAGCAGCTAATTTCAGTTAAAACTATGTTTGGAAAGTATGAGTCTTTAAAAGTTGTATAGTGAGAATTCAAGACCAACGTATTCCCCGAAAAATGAAAGGCAAGGGCAGCAAGTCCAGAGAACTCTGGATGTCAAGGGATATCAAGAGTTTGATAAATAAAAAGAAGGAAACATATGTTAAGGTGACAGCATTAAAAACAGGGAGCTCTTTCTGAAGTAGAGAATTCATTAAAAAAAATAATTAGTAGGGCAAAGAGAGGCCAGGAAACATCTTTGTCAGATAGGATTAAGGAAAACACAAAGGCATTTTATAAGTATATTAAGAGAAAGTGGATTAGCACTAAAAGAGTGGGGCCCATTAGAGACCAAACTGGCAATCTGTGCATGGAGCCAGAGGATTTGGATGAGGTTTTAAATGAACACTTCTCATCTGTATTCACAAAAGAGAAAGACATCACAGAAGGAGATTTCAGTTGGAATGGTGAGGTTCTAAAGCATGTTAAGATTAACAAGGAGGGGCTCTTAGATGTTTTGGTAGGTTTAAGGCTTCTTAAATCCACAGGGCCTGATGAGATGTATCCTGCTTGGCTATGGGAGGCAAAGGAGGAGATTGCTGGCTAGTGGAGATATTTAAAACTTCACTGGCCACTGGTGATTGGATAGCTAATGTAGTTCGTTTCTTCAAGAAAAGTAGCAGAAACAGGCCAGATAATTACAGAACAGTTAATCTGATATTCATGGCAGGAAATTTATTGGAAAAAATTCTGATGGACAAGATTAATCAACACTTGGAAAGACTGGGATTGTTTAAGGATGTTCACCATGAATTTGTTGAAGGGAGATCCTGTCTGACTAATTTAATCGAGTTTTTTTGTAAAGATGACTAAATACATTGATAAGGGTAGTGCAGTTGATGTGATTTACATGGACTTCAGCAAGGCCTATGACAAGGTCCTGCATGAAAGTCTGGTCTAGAAGGTAAAAGCTCATGGGATCAAAGGCATTTTGGCAAACTGCATCCAAAATTGGTTTGCAAATAGAAGGCAAACAGTGAGATGGAGTGTTGTTTTGTAATTAGATGCATGCAGCCAGTAGTGTACCACAAGGATCATGCCCAGACCCTTGCGGTTTCTTATGTATATTGATGAGTTGGATGTGAATGCAGAAAGTATAATTTGTAAGTTTGAAGATGATATGACAATTGGTAGTGTTGCTAAGGAGGATGGTCTGGGCTACTGTCTGATGTTGATTAAGTGATAAACTGGGCAGATCAATGGCAGATGTAATTTAGTCCTGATAAGTGTCAAGTGATGCATTTTGAGAGGTCTAATAAGGGAAGGATATGCATAATGAATTTTGTTAGGTCCCCAGGGAATATGAGAAACAAAGGGTCTTTGGTGTACAAGTCCATAGATCCTTGAAGGTGTCAGCACAGGTAGATTGGATGGTGAAGAAGGCATATGCTTACCTTCATTAGAATATAGGAGCAAGGAAGTATTCTTACTACTTTATAGAACATTGGTTAGGTCACAGATGGAATATTGTGTGAAGTTCTGGTGGCCACTCTTTCAGAAGGACATGATTGCACTGAAGAGGCTGCAGAGGAGATTCACTAGGATGCAGCCTAGGATGGAAAGCCTCAGTTATGAGGAGAAACTGGATAGTCTTGGTTTGTTTTCCTTGGAGCAGAGGAGTCTGAGGAGTATCTGATTGACGTATAGAAAATTACGAGATGATAGGGTAGACAGTGAGAATCTTTTCCCCATGGCAGACATAGAGGAAGAGTAAGTGGTTTAGATGATCTGATGAAAAATAGTTTCACTTAGACGGTGGTAAAAATATAAACATGTTGCCTGAGAGAGTGGTGGAGGCAAGTACTCTTGTAACATTTAAGGAACCTCTGGATGAGCACTTAAAATGCTAGGGCACAGTAGGCTAAATAGGATTAGCATAAGTTTGGTGTTTTACGGTTAGTGTGGACATGGCCTGTTTCTGTGCTGTGTGACTCTGTGAGGCTGCTGGACTGCAGAAGTACAACCTTTAGTTTTATTGTGAATGTAAGAAATCATGACGGTTCACAATAATTGATTTACACACCCTTATTTATAGATCTTGAGATCTCTTACACAGGGCATTGTTGCTTCATTAGTCTCCACTCAAAGCACCAACAAGAAATAGAAAGTAAAACTGGAAGCTACCTGACCCCAGAATGTTCTCTTAGATTTATTGCAAAATATTAATTTTCAGCAAATGAATGCAAAAATGAGCAGCGAAATTTAGTCGAATGACTAGCGAAATTTTCTTCATACAGATTTAGTGCTGAGATATTGACCAAAATATATAAATCAGAGATACTCAAGACAGAAGTCCTGGTGAGTTTCTGTAGTGCTTTTTAAAGATGGTGTACACTATTACAATGATATTTCTATGATGTGTGTGTGAATATTGAAAATGGTAGATGGGGTGCCAAGCAAATGGATTGCTTTGTCCTGAATGGTCCTGAATGGTGTGAGTTTCTTGAGTACTGTTGAAGTTCTACTCTGCCGGCAAATGGGGAGTATTCCACCACACCCGTGACTAGTGAGTTGTGGATGTGGACAGTCTTTGGATGCATTAGGTATATTGGTGTGTATGTGTTGGAATTCTTACCTCCCTGGATGTGGTGACAATGGGAAATAGTCAGGCAAGTCCCCTTCCTCACTGCTTCACCGATTAAGTTCTGGGCTAGAAGTTCAATAGGCAACTTCCTTGATTTTATGCCAATTATGGCCCTTACATGGACAATTAACAGTCACTTAAGAACCTCAACTCATCATCTTCCTGATCAGTGAGAACATTTCCCTGATTGGGAACCTATAGTGACTCACTTTCTGGTTGAGTAGATAAACCTCCATTTGCTCTAATCTGGGCGGGCGGTCAGATGAATAGATGTAGTGCCAAGCAAATGGGCGGCACGGTGGCACAGTGGTTAGCACTGCTGCTTCACAGCGCCTGAGACCCGGGTTCAATTCCCGCCTCAGGCGACTGACTGTGTGGAGTTTGCATGTTCTCCCCGTGTCTGCGTGGGTTTCCTCCGGGTGCTCCGGTTTCCTCCCACAGTCCAAAGATGTGCAGGTTAGGTGAATTGGCCGTGCTAAATTGCCCTTAGTGTTAGGTAGGGGTAAATGTAGGGGTATGGGTGGATTGCGCTTCGGCGGGTCGGTGTGGACTTGTTGGGCCGAAGGGCCTGTTTCCACACTGTAATGTAATCTAATCTAGTGGGAGGAACAGAACAATCTCTGAAAATTATTCCCCCTGACTTTCTAACCCTCTTGACCTCTCCTCCCCCATGCATCTTTTCATGGCTGGAATCTGCCAAGGAATAGTCCTCACCAGTTGACTTTATGAACCAGAAGCTCTGGCTTTACCACACCAGATGCCAGTGTCAAGGGCTGTGATACGATGAGAAATTTGGCCAGGCTTGCCTATGAAATTTTAATGATCAGATCGATGTGAGTACTCTTGGAGGCAGGGCTGATGTATTAATACGGACATAGAACATCAAACATAGAACAGAACAGCACTGTCCTGGCCCTTCGGCTTTCATTGTTGAACTGACCTTCTATCTTACTTTACGATCAAAATAAACTACATACCCTTCATTGTACTATTATCCATGTGCCTAACCAAGAGTTGCTTAAATGTCCCTAATGTACCTGACTCAACAATCACTGTTGGCAGTGCATTCTATGTACTGAAAGTGTGCCCAGCAGGCTAAGATACCCTACCTTTTGTCTTAGCCTGTTGGGCACACTTTCCTCATTCCTGAAGAAGGGCTCATGCCTGAAACGTCGATTCTCCTGCTCCTTGGATGTTGCCTGACCTGCTGCGCTTTTCCAGCAACACATTTTCAACTCTCTTTTATTACCCATCTTCTTCCAGGGGTGATTAACATTTTCTAAAATTTATTACAATTTTACCAGATCATGTCCAGGTTTCCTCACCTATTACCAGCAGTCAGTATGATGACAAAGATGTCACATGTTGCAAGGATACTCCTAATATGCAAATAGCTGAAATTTGAAGTCAGGAGCACATTAGAAGGAGTAGGTAGTAATGGGGCCAGATGTTCAAAGACTTCTTTATTGCAATAACTGCTGGATGGGGCAGCTGTGGGTTCCAGGGACTCACAAGCACATACTCCTCTTCACTAACAGAAAGCAGAGGCTGCAGATGAAGCATAAATAAAGCTGTAGGTTGTCCATGATTTCTAGAGCAGGATCTTGGTGCCATGTTACCTTAAGAACATAGAACAGTGCAGCACAGTATAGACCCTTCAGCCCTTGATGTTGTGCCGACCTTTTATCCTACTCAAAGATCAAACTAACCTACATATCCTTCATTTTACTATTATCCATGCTCCTAACCACGAAACGACACGACCAGCTATCCTTAGTAGCCACACACGCAGACAACAAGCAACATGAATTCGACTGGGACAACATTACTATCATAGGGCAAGCCAGACAGAGAACAGCCAGGGAATTCCTAGAGGCATGGCATTCATCCACAAACTCCATCAACAAACACATCGACCTGGACCCAATATACCAACCACTACAGCGGACAGCTGAAACTGACAACCGGAAGCGGCAGGGACAGACCACTATAAACACCGGAGGAAACATCAAAGAAGCGCTTCGCAGGAGGCTCCCAAGCACTGATGATGTCGCCTAGCCAGGGGACGAAACGTTTGCAAGAAAAACTCCCAGCTCGGCGAACAGAACCACAACAACGAGCACCCGAGTTACAAATCTTCGCACAAACTTTGAACTCCTAATTGTACTCTATGCTACTTTCTCCCCACCCCCACCCTCCTCTAGCTTATCTCTCCACGCTTCAGGCTCACTGCCTTTATTCCTGATGAAGGGCTTTTGCCCGAAATGTCGATTTCGAAGCTCCTTGGATGCTGCCTGAACTGCTGTGCTCTTCCAGCACCACTAATCGAGAATCTCATGTATCTGACTCTATTACACCACTGACACTGTACTTACCACTCTCTGTGTAAAGAACCTACCTCTGACATATCCCCTAAACCTTCTTCCAATCACCTTAAAATTATGCCCCCTCATGATAGCCATTTCTGCCCTGGGAAAATGTCTCTGACTGTCCACTCTATCTATGCCTCTCATCATCTTGTACACCTCTATCAAGTCACCGCTCATCCTTCTTCATTCCAATGAGAAAAGTCTGAACTCCTTCAATCTTTCATCATAAGACATACCCTCCAGTCCAGGCAGCACCCTGGTAAATCTCTTCTGCACCCTCTCTAAAGCTTTCACATCCTTTCTATAATGAGGCGACCAGAACTGAAGGAGAAACTGAGGACTGCAGATGCTGGCGATCAAAGCAAAAAGTGTGGTGTTGGAAAAGCACAGCCAGTCAGGCAGCATCCGAGGAGCAGGAGAGTCGACATTTCGAACATAAGCTCTTCATCAGGAATGTGACCAGAACTGAACACAATATTCCAAGTGTGGTCTATTCAGGGCTTTATAGACCTGCAGCATGACCTCATGGCTCTTAAACTCAATCCCCCTGCTAATGAAAGCCAACACACCATACACCTTCTCAACAACCCTATCAACTTGGGTGGCAACTTTGAGAGATATATGGACATGGATCCCAAGATTCCTCTGTCCCTCCACACTGCCAATAATCTTGCCTTTTATTCTGTAATCTGCATTCAAATTTGACCTTCCAAAATGAATCACTTCACACTATTCCAGGTTGAATTTCATCTGTCACTTCTCAGGCCAGCTCTACAATCTGTCAGGAGAAAGTGAGGACTGCAGATGCTGGAGATCAGAGCTGAAAATGTGTTGCTGGAAAAGCGCAGCAGGTCAGGCAGCATCCAGGGAACAGGAGAATCGACGTTTCGGGCATAAGCCCTTCTTCAGGAATGGAAGAAGGGCTTATGCCCGAAACGTCGATTCTCCTGTTCCCAGCATGCTGCCTGACCTGCTGTGCTTTTCCAGCACACATTTTCAGCTACAATCTGTCAGTCCCATTGCACTCTACAACAGCCCTCCATACTATCCACTACTCCACCAACCTACCAACCCACTCTTCTACTTCTTCATCCAAGTCACTTATAAGAATCACAAAGAGCACAGGTCCCAGAACAGATTTCTGCAGAACACCACCGATCACTGAGCTCCAGGCTGAATACTTTCCATCAACTACCACCCTCTGTCTTCTATGGGTCAGCCAATTCTGTATCCAAATAGCCAAATTTCCCTGTATCCCATGCCTCCTTACTTTCTGAATGAGCCTCCCATGGGGAACCATATATACCACATTCACTGCTTTACCTTCATCAATGAGTTCTGTCACATCCTCAAAGAATTCAATAAAGATTTTGAGGCATGACCTGCCCCTCATAAAGCCATGCTGACTACTTCTAATCAAAGTATGCTTTTCCAAATAATCATAAGTCCTCTCTCTTAGAATCCACTCGATTAAGTTACCAGCTATTATGCTTCTCTAACACTTCATGTTATAAGCACAAAATCGCACCCATTGTAAGTTATTTTTAGCACTGTGAATGACTTATCCAGCAGACTAACCACATGATAGCCACACACTAACCACAATCAAAAAGCTGAGAATAAGACCACTGTCATCAAATAGTCATCTTATTGTGGTGTTGGGCTGAGCCAGTGGCAACATGCAGAATGCCTCTGTGCTTTGCGTATGGATTTGTCCTTATGACCGTCTTAAAGATATACTGAACTGCATTACTAGAAATTGCTGCTCAATACTATTTCTACAATTCTATGCAGGGAATATCAAATACAGACAGAGAGAGACCTTCAAGGAGATGAATAGTAGTTTACCTGAGGCCTTGGTGAGAGTGGTGGACAGGAGGAGATTTGCTATAATTCTGCAGGTAACCTGGAGCCCCTGTAAACCTCAGTATGAATTGGAAGCACTTGGTCAAGGAGGTCCATGTTTGCCATCAGAACTTACGAGTTTTGCTGCAGAGCCATAAGACATTGAGTAACCATGTGAGTGAGTCAAAGCCATTCACTGCATCTTCGCACAAAGCAAAGGTTGGATTTATACAATTTGTTTCACACCCATTGGACATTCCAAAGAGCGTTTCAGCCAATGAAGCACATTTGAGGTTACAACTGGCATTGTGTAACATAGGCAACCAATTTGCACGTAGCAAACTGCTGTTCCACCAACACCTCCCACTGCTTAATGCATCATACACCCAGTATTGACCCAGTGCCAGTCTATGGCACTCAGGATTCATGGCTAAAATCCAAATCACCCTGAAACATATTCAAGTGGTGCCAACATTGCATCTAGCTCCTGCTACTGAGACATACAATCAGTTACACAACTATAGCAGACTCATCATTCAAAGAGTGCATTCTACCCTCTTTCTCTCAAGACAAGCTGACCATCAAGAAAAAAAGAGCAGAGGAGAATCCGAGAGGGGTAACAAATTCAGTTTCATTTCATTTACTATATCATGGGTCTGGCTGCATCAGAGGTCATGACACCTGACAATTCAGAATGTTCAGGATAACAGTCTATTTTTGGTTTATGTTTGTTCTCCATTTTCAGATGGTCCTCATCATGCTGACTGACATGATGATCATGCCATGGATAGTCTGACCAGGAACTGTTTAACTTCCTCCCTACCCCACTGCCCTCTCCTTAATCTCCCTCTACAGATCTTCTGCTTTCACACCCCAACAGTTGCTGCCAACCTCATTCACAACAGGTTCAGGAGGAAGAGGAGTGAAAGCAATATGACAGTGATGATAAAGAGGAGAAAGTGAGGACTGCTGATGCAGGAGACCAGAGTTGAAAAATGTGGTGCTGGAAAAACACAGCAGGCCAGGCAATATCCGAGGAGCAGGAGAATCAGTGTTTCGGGCACAAGCCCTTCTTCAGGAATGAGGCTGGTGTGCCAAGAGGGCTGAGATAAAGGGTAGGGGGGAGGGAATTTGGGGGAGGGGTGCTGGGAATACGATAGGTGGAAGGAGGTGAGGGTGAGGGTGATAGGCCGGAGAGGGGGTGGGGGCGGAGAGGTCAGGAAGAAGATTGCAGGTCAAGAGAGCGGTGCTGAATCCGGGGTTTGGGACTGAGATAAGGTGGGGGGAGGGGAAATGAGGAAGCTGAAGAAATTTACATTCATCCCGTGTGGTTGGAGGGTTCCTAGGCAGAAGATGAGGCGCTGTACCTCCAGGCGTTGTGTGGTCAGGGTCTGGCAATGGAGGAGGCCAAGGACCTGCGTGTCCTTGGCAGAGTGGGAGGGGGAGTTAAAGTGTTCAGCCACGGGGCGGTTGGGTTGGTTGGTGCGGGTGTCCCAGAGGTGTTCCCTGAAATGTTCCGCAAGTAGGCAGCCTGTCTCCCCAATGTAGAGGAGACCACATCGGGTGCAATGGATACAGTAAATGATGTGTGTGGAGGTTCAGGTGTATTTGCGAGTGATGATAAAGAGACTCCTATCAATTGATGTGACTCTCAGTCACCAGCTCAAGCTCCAATATGACACATACCATAAAGATCAATATAACGTCAAGACCAATGTGTGGCAAGACAGAGGCATGATGGCCTGCAGAAATATTTGGGAAAAAGATGGTTTGTGCACCAGCTCATCACCAACTCAAAGCAAATGTACCTTTTCACTGTTGTGAAAAGACGTGGCCACAACTGGTGGAGTTTATGCACCAGGGGCTACTGGCCTCTGATTAGTTGACAGCTTTGACAAATCAGGATGCTGGTGTCAAATCAGGATGCTGTTATAGGCTACAAATTTGCCCATGCTTGCCTATGAACTTTTAACAATCTGATTGATGCATGATCTTGTGAGGCCTATAGAAGACTCAGACTCACAGGAATTCACAGCCTGATACTGGGGGCCGTGGTTGTGGTGTTGGGTGCCTTGACACTGTCAGCTGAATAGGTGTTATACAAACATATAAGCACTGCCACTGCTGCTGTCATATCCGCTACGTGCCTTTTGCGTGGATGAGTGCCCTTTTTTCTGAGGATGTTATGTCATGTAATGTCAAATCCAGGAGTTCACAGCTCCAAAAGCATCCCAACTTGTCTTCAAAGGCTGACAGTTTGGTATTGAGTAAAGCTGTAGGCTGTTTCTTTAAGCCTATCTTCAAAATTTGGACTGCTCTTTTCACCAGACCATTGGATGATGGGTGGTATGCAGCTGTCCTTCTATGCCAAATGCCATTCAGCTTTCGGAAATAGTCAAATTCCTGCTGGTAAATTATGGCCTGTTATCTGGGAGCTTATTTACTGCAAAAATTCCGTGCAGCTTTTCTATCGTTGTCCCTTTGACGAATGAACTCTATGCATGTCCAATCACTCTGAGTGGGTGTCCAAAATGACCAAGAACGTTGAGCCCGTGAAAGGGCTGGCAATGTAACTAAGTCCAGGATTTACCCAGCCATTCCTATAAATGTGGGGGAGCTTCTAGCGATACTTTTTGTCCTTGTTGGCACTCTGGGCACTGCCCCGCCAACGTGGCTATGTTTGTATCCAATTCAGGCCACCAGACATAACTTCTCACCAATACCTTCATTTTGGAAACCCCTAGATGGCCTTGTTGGAATTCAGCAAGTATCTGGAAGTGACCTTTGCTTGGGACAATCACTTTTGGTCCACTTAATAAAATGCCATCTGCTATAGTGATCTGGTTTCAGCAGGTCCAGAAGGTTTCAGTTCTGGTTGTGATGGCCATTTTGTTTCCCCCACCACCAGCAGCTGTTTTAGTTTTACTAGGACAAGATCTTTTTGTGTCTATCATCTGAAATTGTCAGTGGTAAGTGGAAGAAGGGTGTCCAGAAAGTTTAACACCAGACCAGACTCTTCCAGTGACAGCACCACCGGTGGTGTATTTTCCGGTGAGAGGTGGCTCAAGGCATCTGCTTTTTGGCCTCTCAGCTGGTGTTCTAATTTGTAATTGTACACATTTAGAATGAGAGCTGAATTCAACCCAAATCTAAGGGTGGCACGGCCTTGTCGTCTCTGAGTAGCTCTAGCAGGAGTTTGTGGTCTATTAGGAGAAAGTGAGGTCTGCAGATGCTGGAGATCAGAGCTGAAAATTTGTTGCTGGAAAAGCGCAGCAGATCAGGCAGCATCCAGGGAACAGGAGAATCGACGTTCAGGAAGGGCTTATGCCCGAAGAAGGGCTTATGCCCGAAACGTCGATTCTCCTGTTACCTGGATGCTGCCTGACCTGCTGCGCTTTTCCAGCAACACATTTTCAGCTTTGTGGTCTATTACTATTACAAATTTACATCAGACAGATATTGGTGAAACTTTCTCACATGACAGATGACCACCAAATATTCCTTCCCTATCTGGGCCTATTTGCGCTCTGCATCATCCAAAGTCCAGGTAGCATACACTACTAGGCATTCTTCTCCATTGTACTATCTGTGAACCAACACTATCCCGATACCGTACATGGGAGCATTGCATGTCAGCACCAGATCTCGCTTGGGACTATGCCGCCACCTGAGATAGTGATAGCTGCTTTATATCCATAAAGGCTCTGTCTTGGCTACGAGACCATTTCCAAGGCTGACCCTTTTTCAATAGCAGATGTAGGGTGCCAGGATTGAGGTCAGGTTACATATGAACCTTCCGTAATAATTTACCAATCCAAAGAAAGACTTAAGCTCCAGGACAGATGTGAGAACCGGGACACCTTTTTTTGATTAGATTAGATTACTTACAGTGTGGAAACAGGCCCTTCGGCCCAACAAGTCCACACCGACCCTCCGAAGAGCAACCCACCCAGATTCATTCCCTTACATTACCCCTTCACCTAACACTACAGGTAATTTAGCATGGCCAATTCACCTAACCGGCATATCTTTGGACTGTGGGAGGAAACCGGAGCACCCAGAGGAAACCCACGCAGACACGGGGAGAATGTGCAAACTCCACACAGTTGCCTAAGGCGGGAATTGACCTGGCTCTCTGGCGCTGTGAGGCAGCAGTGCCAACCACTGTGCCATTACTTGATTACCTTTAGTTTGTCTTCCAAAGGGTGTAACCCTGTCATGTCCATTCCAAAGGTAGGTCACATGGGCTGCCTGGAACACATACTTGTCCCATCTAAGGAAGATGCTCACCTTGGAGAAATGCTTGAGGACTATATCCAAGTTCTCTAAGTGCTCTTTGTCTTCTCTGTTATTAGCATGTCATTCAGATAAATAGTGACCGGGGGTGGACCTTGTAAAAAGTTCTCCACAGTCCAATGAAAAATGGCACAGACCAAAGATATCCCAAGTGGCAGTCTCATATATTAGTACAAACCCTTCTGGGTATTTATTGTGGCATAATTCTGGGAATCCTCATCTAACTGCAATTGCAGGTATGCATGGCTCATGTCCAGCTTTGTGAATGATAGTGATGCCACTCACCCCCACCACTCTCCCTCCCCCCACCCCGGCCAGCTCTGCATATAAGTTGGGGTTGGGCATTTACCCAGCTGTGAGAAGTGGTTTACCATTTATTTAAAATCCTCACAAAGGTGAACTGACACTTTGGACTTCAAAATCGGTATGACCAGTGCTGCTCATTCCGCAAACTGTGCTGGTCTGACGATTCCTTCACTTTCCAGCCTCCTAATTTCAGTGGATGTGGAAGCATGTGGAATTGCTTCCTGGTCAACAAGCAAGGTGACCTTGAATCCTTTGATAGTCCTTAGACCTTCCTGAAAAACTTCTCGTATTTACTTAGGACTTCACTCAGGCATCTATTTTCTAATCAAAAAATGTTGAGCCAATCAAGATTAGATTTCCTACAGTGCAGAAACAGACTATTTGGTCCAACAACTCCACACCAACCCCTGAAGAGTACCCCACTTCCCTCTGACTAATGAACCTAACACTATGGGCAAATTAGCATGGTCAATTCACCTAAACTGCACATCTTTGGACTACGAGAAGAAACATGAGCATCTGGAGGAAACCCACGCAGACACAAGGAGAATGTGCAAACTCCACACAGACAGTCGCCCAAGGGCTGGAATCAAACCCGGGTGTCTGGCACTATGAGGCAGTAGTGCTAACCACAAAGCCACCATGCTACCTCAAAGGAGAATCTTTTTCATCAGGTATGGGCCACAGGTAACACAATCAGTGGTAACTGAACCAACTGCTTCTCATACAAGACTGGAATCGAAGTTATACCCTTAATCTGTAAACGTTCCCGGCATAGGTTCTCAGCCTAGCTAAGCTCTTAAACAAACTTAAGGGTTTGAGTCCAGGGTGAATTTTGTTGAAGAATGTTTTTGCAATCACTGGCCAGTCTCAATGTCTGTTAGAACTGGGTGATCATTTAACCAGATGTTTATTCTGATTGCTTCTGATCTGGATGTTGCTGAGCAATTTAACTGTTCCAAGCTAGACATAAGTAGATTTTCCAAGTTGTGCACTCTCCTGGATGCCAGCCTATGCGTTCTCCTACTCATTTCAGGCCTAGTGGGATTCTTTTGCAATCTTGAGTCTGCATACTAGCTGCAACTACGAAGGCTTGCTGGGCTGGATCCTGAAGGAAATGTTAACCATTTAACCAAGGCTTGGCTTTGTTTCTGGATTTTGCTGTAGGATGATCCTCTCTATTCAGGATATATCGTGAATGAGGCTATGCAATTTTCTTCACTCAAGTGGTGTCCACCAAGCTCAGTCACCCTGGTGAGGGTGTCCATGTTTATCTGCATTCCCTGTAACTTATATGCTCCACTTGCCACATTTTCTAATCACAAAGTTGGTTGCCTGTTTGAAATCCAGTTAGGCTTCAGCTAGTAGGCGCTTTTGCATGGTTAAGATCATTCACTCCACTCTTGTCACCACTGAAATTATTCAACCGAAGCCAGTATCCCATCACCAAGCCAGCTTTTATTTACATATGCACTTGGACTTGAAGCTGGTCTGGCTTCCTTAAAGTCAGTACTCAGCGTGAACAAAACTTCTGACCCTCCCGTTTATACCTGTCAGCCAGGGTTCCCTTACTGAACCATGTTAACAGCCCCAATCAGGGAACATAGATTCTGTTGTTACAATCTCTATAGTGTCTGTTTCTACCACCTTCCCTGGCAGTGCATTCCAGGCACCTGCCATCTCTGCATAAAAAAACTTGCCTCGCTCATCTCCTTTCAGCTTTCCTCCTCTCACTTTAAACCTATGTCCTCAAATGTATGTGACATTTCCACCCTGGGAAACAAACTCCAACTGTCCACATTATATATGCCTCCCATAATTTTATACACTTTTATATACCCTCAGTAGCCAACACTCTGGTGAAAACAATCTAAGTTTGTACAAACTCTCCTTGTAGCTTATAGTGTCCAATCCAGGCAATCCTGGTAAACATCATTTGCACCTGCTCCAAAGCCACCACAACTTTCCAAAGATTGGTGACTAGAACCACACACAATGCTGCAAATGTGCCAAACTAAAGTTTTAGATAGCTGCAACATGACTTGCCAACTTTTATACTCAATGCCCTGAGATGAAGGCAAGCATGCCATATGTCTTATTTACCACCTTATCAATTTGTGTTAACACTTTCAGGTGGCTACGGACTTGCACCTCAAGATCTCTCTGTATATCATGCTCTTAAGGGTCCTGTCATTTATTTTCCTCTTGCATTTGACCTCCCAAAATGCATTACCTGAGACTTGTCAGGATTAAACTCCATCAGCCATTCTCTGCCCAACTTTCGTGCTGGTCTACATCCTGCTCTATCCTTTGATAATTGTCCTCAGTATTCACAATTTTCATGTCGTCTGAAAATTTACTTATCACGTCACCTGCATTTTCAATCCAATCATTTATATAAATTACAAACAACAGTCTTGCATAACATCAGTACTCATTGATCCACCAGTCAGAAAAATACCCCTCCACAATTACATTCTGTTTTCTAAGACCAAGCCAATTTTGTATCCAACTTACAAACTCACTATGGATCCCATGTGACTTAATCTTCTGGATCATCCTCCCATGAATGACCTTATCAAATGCTTTAGTAATGTCCACATAGACAACATCCACTGTGCTACCCTCATCAGTCATCTTTGTCATTTCCTCAAAAAATTCAATCAAATTTGTGAGACAAGACCTCCTTCTGCATAAAGCCATGCCGACTATCCCTAATACATCCCGGAGAATCTTCTCCAAGGATTTCCTTACCACTGATGTAAAGTTCACTGGCCAATAAATTCCTGAATTATCCCTGTTGCCATTCTTAAATAAAGGAACAACATTGGCTATTCTCTATTCTTCTGGGATATTGCCTGGGACTAAAGAGGAGAGAAAGATACCTGCTTCCTTGGTATCTTGGGATATCATGCCCTGGGAATTTACCTATCTTAATGTTTTTCAATATACACAATACAACCTCCTTCTTAATATTGACATGCCCTAGAACGTCAACATACTTCCTAGTCTTACCATCACACATTTTCTTCTTCTTGGTGAATACCATTGTATAGTACTCATTAGTGACTTCCCCACTTCCTCTGGATCAATGCAAAAAATCCCCCCTTTGCCCTTGAGTGGACCTACCCTTTCTCTAGCGATCCTCTTGCTCTTAATATATGTATGAAATGTCTTGGGATTCTCCTAATCCTTCTTGCCTAGGACATTTCATGGTCTCTTTTAGACCTCATAATTCCTTGTGTAAGTTCTTTTCATGCTTCTTTTATATTTCTCGAGGGTCTTGTCTGATTTCAGTTTCATAAAGCTTACATACGCTTCCTTTTTCTTTTTTATTAATTTGTCAATCTCTCTTGTCATCTTCAGGGTTACTGAACCTTGCTATCTTTTCCTTTGATCCCCCACAGGAACATGCTATTCCTGAACTCTGATCAACTAGCCTTTAAAAGACTCCCACATGTCAGATGTGAATTCATCCTCAAACAGCCGCAATCGAATCTAATTTCTTCAGTTCCTGCCTAATATAATTGTAATTAATCTTCCCCCAATTTAACATTCACCCAAGGACTAGTCTTACCCTAATCCATAACTATCCTAAACCTTATGGAATTATGATTGCTGCACTCAAAACGCTCCCCTACTGAAACCTCAATCACTTTGGCAGGCTCATTCCTCAGTACAATGTCTAAAAAAGCTCCTACCCTACTTGGTCTATATATTATTTTAGGAAACCGACCTGGACATGCTGAACAAATTCTGCCCTATCGGACCCCCTGGAGCTCAGGGAGTCCCAATAAATGTTGGGGAAATTAAAATCACCCACATGCTGTCGTTTTTACATTTTTCCATGATCTGCCGACCTATCTGTTCCTCCATTTCCTGCTGGCTACTGAGAGGCCTATAGCAGTTATTGCATCTTTCTTATTTTGAACTTTTACTCATATGACATTGCTAGATGAGCCTTCCAAGATGTCCGCTCCTAGTAAAGCAATGAACCTCTCCTTAATCTGTAATGCAACTCCTTCGTCACTTTTACATCCCTCACTATCACACCTAAAACTAAATACTGGAACATTGGCTGGAATCATGGGCTCTCTAGTGGTTCAATGGTAGTGTTTCTACCTTTGAATCAGGATGCTTGGGTTCAAGTTCCACCTGCTCCAGATGTGCATAACAACATCTGTGAACAGATTCATTAAAAAAAAACAGGTGAGCTGAAAGTCCTGTCCTCTTATCCAAGTCACCATCATGGCTACAACATTGTAGTTCCATGTACTAATCCAGCTTCTAAGCCTTAACTGTTATACTCCTTGCATTGAAATAAATACAATTCTCACTGCCTGTCCTGCTGTGTTCATTAACCTGGCATGCCTGTTCTTTCTATTAGACTTAAAACTCTAGCTTTGGCTGTTTATTAGCTTTATTTATTATCTTCTGCATGTTTGACTATTTTCTGATAATCATGCCTCCAAGGCCTTTCGAAGTTCTACATTTTTTACACTTTTTCACAAGTTTCTTGGTACTTATTCAATTTCTGTTTAAGAGTTCATTTTCTTATTATTAATTTTAACATTTACATTTCTTCATTAAATTGATCCTTTGCATAGATGTCAATGTGGGAACACTGCCACAAGACCATTCACATTCCCGGATCGTCCTCCAATATCGCTTAAGGCAGCTAAGACAAGTAATGAATCAGGCTTCATCAGACTTATCACAGGCACTGAACAATAGAAAGTTTTCAATCGAAAATAAAACAGAAGAATTTCAATGGATCATGAAGAGTGTCATAAGACATCTGCTTGACAGAAGAATTGCTGCAGGTTAAAGGGTCACAAATCATGCGCCTGTCACAAGAGGCTTTGCATGATTGTTTTTCCCTTAGTGAGGCCTTTATTAGGAATCCTTGCAGACTATCAGATTTCCGTTGAATCGAAGCATTCACGTTAGTTTTAAACGGACCTGGCAGCGAAGTTTGAATCTTTCAGTTTTTAAGGTGGGTCACTGGCGTTTCAGGAAGATGTGGAGATCTCTCTGGCTGTGGATGACGCTCGGGGTTGTTGAACTGGCTTTTGCTCAGTTTCCCCGCGCATGTACCACAGTCCCTGCCCTGCTCTCCAAGACATGCTGCCCATCGCAGGGCTCGGATCCGGCAGTGTTGTGCGGGGCTGAACTCAATCGAGGGAAATGTACTGACATGCAAGTAAGTGAGAAACCCTGGAGTGGACCCTACAATCTGCGAAACGTGGATGACCGGGAGAGGTGGCCGCTCAAATTCTTTAATCGGACCTGCAGATGTCTGGGTAATATAATTTTCTCCTTTCTGCTTCTGTACAAGGAATTGGCTTAATCCTTTGATTAGCCCATCGATTTTCAATGTAACTTTATAACTGGTGCATATGTATTAGTTGTTTGAAAGCAACTGATCTCTACACTTTATTGTGGTTAAAAAGGATACAAAGATTTCTGACAGGCCCTTGCAATCTCATTCCTTGCCTCCCTAGGTATCTTGGGATATCAAGCTGTGGGAATGTATCTACCTTAATGTTTTTTCAACGCACTCAACACCACTTAATATCGACATGCCCTAGAATATCAACATAGTCTTACCATCCCTTCCTAGTCTTACCATCACGAATTGTTTTCTTCTTGGTGAATACCAGTGTGAAGTACTCACTGGGGACTTCACCCACTTTCTCTGGATCAATGCAAAAAATCCCTCCTTCACCCTTGAGTGGACCTACCTTTCCCTAGTGACCCTTTTGCTTCTAATATAAATATATAAAATGCCTTGGGATTCTCATAATCCTACTTGATAAAGACATTTCATGATCTCTTTTAGACCTCATAATTCCTTGTGTAAGTTCTTTCCCCCTTCTTTCATACAGTATTTGTCAAGGGCCTTATCTGATTTCAGTTACCTAAAGCTTAGAGACACTTCCTTTTTCTTTTTGATTAATCTGTCAATCTTTTTGTCATTGTCAGAATTACTGAATCTTGCTACTCTTATTTTTGACCTCTCACCGAACATGCTAATCCTGAACTCTGATCAACTAACCTTTAAAAGACTCCCATGTGTCAGATATGAACTCATCCTCAAACAGCTCCATCTCATTTCTCCAGTTCCTGCTTAATACAATTGTAATTAGTCTTTCCCCCAATTTAGCATTCATCCAAAGATTAGTCTGATCCTAATCCATAACTATCCCAAAGTTTATGGAATTATGATTGCTGCACTCAAAACGCTCCTCTACTGAAATCTCAATCACTTGGGCAGGCTGATTCCTCAGTACAACATCTAAAAAAGCTCCTACCCGATTTGGCCCAAAGCTTTAGGAAATCAATTTGGATGTGCAGAACAAATTCTGCCCCATCGCAGCCCCTGGAGCTAAGAGAGTCCCAGTAAATGTTGGGGAAATTAAAATGACCCACCCACTGTTGTTTTTAACATTTTTCCATGATCTGCTGACATCTCTTCCTTGTTAAAAATGACACAACACCAGTTATAGTCCAACACGTTTATTTGCAAGCACTAGCATTTGGAGCACTGCACCTTCCTCAGGTGGTTATGGAGTATAAGATCATAAGACACAGCATTTATAGCAAACATTTACAGTGTGATACAACTGAGCTGATATATTGAAAAAGACCTGGAATGTTTGTTAAGTCTCTCATCTTTTAGAATGACCATGTTGGTTTCAGTTCTTTCATATGTAAATCCCAGAAGCTTTTTAAAAGTTACATTCTCAAGTGAACTTTAACAATTTCAGCTCAGATAATCCATTGAAGGTGTAAAGTTAAAGTCTGTCTGTGTCCCAATGCTCAGACTGATTCTATTTCTAAAAAAAAGGATTTACAGAATCTTACATGGATTTATGCAGTTTTAGACCAAAATCAAATGTAATTCTGTAATTACAAATTCACCCCACAAATGTGAGTGTGTGTGTGTGGGGGGGGGGGGGCGGATATGAGTGCCTGTGAGAGAGTATGTGTGTGAGTGTGAAGGCGTAATAGTCTGTGAGAAAGAGCGTGTGTAGGTATGAGTGTGGGGGCTGTGTATATGTGAATATATGATAGGGAAGTTGTGTATAAGAGAGTCTGCATGAGTGTATGGGTCTGTGTGTGTGTGTGTCTGTGTCTGTAGTGCAATGGGGTCACCAGTAGTGTGACATGAACCCAAAGTCCCGGTTGAGGTCATCCCCATAGGTACTGAACGTAGCTGTCAGCCTCTGATCGGCCACTTTGCACTGTTGCCTGTCCCAAAGTCTGCCTTGGTGGACGGTCACCCAAAGATCTGAGGCCGAATGTCCTGGACTGCTGAAGTTCCCTGACTGGGAGGGAACACTCCAGAAGTCTGTTGATTGTTGTGCTGTGTCCATTCATCTGTTACCATAGACTCTGCTTGGCTGCGCCAAAGTACCATGCCTTAGGGCATCCTTGCCTGCTCCCAATGAAATAGACAACACTGGCCACCTCATACGCTGCAGGCAAGGATGCCCTGAGGCATGGTACATTAGAGACGGGCAGAGGTAACGGCATAGGATGAATGGACACTGCACAACAATCAACAGACAGGAGTGTTCCCTCCCAGTTGGGGAACACTTCATCGGTCCTGGTCATTCGGCTTCGGACTTTCAGGTGACCATCCTCCAAGGCAGACTTCAGGACAGGCAACAACGCAAAGTGGCTGTTTAGAGGCTGATAGCTAAGTTCAGTACCCATAGGGATGGCCTCAACTGGGATTTTGAGTTCATGTCACACTACTGGTGACCCCCTTGTACTACACAGTTTCTTTCACTCACTTACACATACACACACATGCACAAACACACATATAAGTTTGTTGGGTGAATTTGTACTTGCAGAATTACATTTTATTTAGCTCAAAAACTTGATGAATCCATGCAAGATTTGGTGAAACCCTTTTTGAACATTGGGACACAGACAGACTTTAACATTACACCTTCAATGCATTACCTGAGCTGAGATAGTATCTATAGTTAAAGTTCACTTGAAAGTGTAACTTTAAAAAAGTTCTTGGATATACACATGAAAGAAATGTATTCAACATGGTCATTTAAAAGATGCGAGTCTTAATAAGCAATCAAGGTCTTTTCAATATATCATCTCAGTGCATCACACTGTAAACTTTTGCTACAAATTCTGTGTCTTATGATCTTATACTCAGCGACCACCTGGTGAAGAAGCAGCACTCGAAAAGCTAGTGCTTCCACATAAACCTGTTGGACTATAACCTGGCATTGTGTGATTTTTAGCTTTGTCCATCCCAGTCCAATACCGGCACTGCCAAATCATATCTGTTCCTCCATCTCCTGCTGGCTACTCTCCTACTTGCAGATTTTACACTCTTGGCACTCTCTGGTTTTTACTACTCGACAGTTCAATTCAGAGAAACTGCAAGAAAAATTGAGAATTGGAGGGAAGACATTTCATATTATTGGCAAGGCTGGTGTGAGGATAAAAAAAAACATTTTCCCACCATGTAGTTAGGATCTGGAATGTACTGCCTATATGTTTTGTGGAGGCAGGTTTAGGCAGAATGTTAGATGATCGTTTAAAGGCAGATAATGTGTAGGCTTTTAGAACATAGAACATAGAACATAGAACAATACAGCACAGAACAGGCCCTTCGGCCCACGATGTTGTGCCGAACTTCTAACCTAGATTAAGTACCCATCCATGTACCTATCCAAATGCCGCTTAAAGGTCGCCAATGATTCCGACTCTACCACTCCCATGGGCAGCGCATTCCATGCCCCCACCACTCTCTGGGTAAAGAACCCACCCCTGACATCTCCCCTATACCTTCCACCCTTCACCTTAAATTTATGTCCCCTTGTAACACTCTGTTGTACCCGGGGAAAAAGTTTCTGACTGTCTACTCTATCTATTCCTCTGATCATCTTATAAACCTCTATCAAGTCACCCCTCATCCTTCGCCGTTCCAACGAGAAAAGGCCGAGAACTCTCAACCTATCCTCGTACGACTTCCTCTCCATTCCAGGCAACATCCTGGTAAATCTTCTCTGCACCCTCTCCAAAGCTTCCACATCTTTCCTAAAGTGAGGCGACCAGAACTGCACACAGTACTCCAACTGTGGCCTAACCAAAGTCCTGTACAGCTGCAACATCACTTCACGACTCTTGAATTCAATCCCTCTGCTAATGAACGATAATACTCCATAGGCCTTCTTACAAACTCTATCCACCTGAGTGGCAACCTTCAAAGATCTATCTACATAGACCCCAAGATCCCTCTGTTCCTCCACCTGACTAAGAACCCTACCATTAATCCTGTATTCCGCATTCTTATTTGTTCTTCCAAAATGGACAACCTCACACTTGGCAGGGTTGAACTCCATCTGCCACTCCTCAGCCCAGCTCTGCATCATATCTAAGTCCCTCTGCAGCCGACAACAGCCCTCCTCACTGTCCACAACTCCACCTATCTTCGTATCATCTGCAAATTTACTGACCCACCCTTCGACTCCCTCATCTAAGTCATTAATAAAAATTACAAACAGCAGAGGACCCAGAACTGATCCCTGCGGAACTCCACTTGTAACTGGGCTCCAGGCTGAATATTTACCATCTACCACCACTCTCTGCCTTCGACCGGTTAGCCAGTTTTCTATCCAATTGGCCAAATTTCCCTCTATCCCATGCCTCCTGACTTTCCGCATAAGCCTACCATGGGGAACCTTATCAAATGCCTTACTAAAATCCATGTACACTACATCCACTGCTCTTCCCTCATCCACATGCTTGGTCACCTCCTCGAAGAATTCAATAAGACTTGTAAGGCAAGACCTACCCTTCACAAATCCGTGTTGGCTGTCCCTAATCAAGCAGTGTCTTTCCAGATACTCATAAATCCTATCCCTCAGTACCCTTTCCATTACTTTGCCTACCACAGAAGTAAGACTAACAGGCCTGTAATTCCCGGGGTTATCCCTATTCCCTTTTTTGAACAGGGGCACAACATTCGCTACTCTCCAGTCCCCTGGTACCACCCCCGTTGCCAGTGAAGACGAGAAGATCATTGCCAACACGAGGTTTTATGAGGTTGAAGAATGGCGGTCATGGTGGATAGCAGGAGCAGACACAATGGGCTGAATGGCTACTTTCTAGATAATACTTTCATGATTTGGTGATTTCTTCAGAATTCTCTATTGGATTTGTGAATGATTTTTATGGACCTTAGGTTTGGCCAAACCTTCCCACATTTCTCCGATCAGACTATTTTGTTATCTAACAACATCTGCCTTTTGCAGAAAAGAACCCAAGCACATGCTGCCTTTCCAGACAAATTATAAGCTCTAACTAATTGTGTAATGCTTGTGGAATCTTTATGAAATGTCTCTGTTGGTGCTTTATCCTTTTAATAATACAAAGGTTATTAAAATGAACACAGATTGGATAGTTATAATGAATATTTGCTTTTCTGATTTAGAGGGAGAGCAGTTTCTAAAGATCAGTTCTAAAATTCTTGCTTTTAATATACATTAATGACCTGATGTAGGGCACAACTTTAAAATTTGTAATGATATTGTATGTGGGAATAGAAACTGTGATAGTCATTGACTTCAAGAGGGCTTGAACAGTTCGGTGGAATGGTTGGATACATGACTGATGAAGTTCAGAACTTCAGGAAAAATGATATGTTTGATAGGGAGTATGAGTTGAAGCAATACAAGCTAAATGACATTTCTTTGGAAAGGGGTGCAAGGAGAGAGAAGCCTGAGTGTGTTTGAGCATTCATTTTTGAAGGCAGCAAGATCAGCGAGCAAAGCACTTGGAATCCTGGACTTTGTAAATGGAGGCACAGATTATGTGAACCAAGACAGATCACAAATTTGGTCCACCTTTGAAATATGTCAACATTTGAAAGGAAGTGTAGAAGAGATTTACTAGAATGATCCCAAGAATGAGGAATTAGACTGGAAGATCAGTAAACGTTGGAGCAGAAGTCAACCATACGGTCCCTTGTGTCTGCTCCACCCTTATATGAGATCATGGTTGATCTGATAATCCTCAACTTTCTTGCCTTTTCCTCATAACTCTTGATCTCCTTATTGATTAAAAATCTGTCAATCTCAGTCTTCAATGTGCTTAATGACCCAACCTCCTCTAGTAAAGAATTCCACAGAGTGACTACCCTTATGTGGTAGGCTGAAAGTCTGAAGTTGCCCTCCAGAGAAGAGACAGCCTAGGAGGAGGTTTGATCACCTTCCACTGTGATTTTTGCAGTCTGTTACATGATTCCTTGATCTTGTGATTCTGTAACCTTCAGTTACTTTTGCTGGTTCAGTGATCAGTTTGTAGCTTCCTCAACTTCAGAAAATTCTGATGCAAGGACATTGGGTTGATATCTGTAAGAAAAAGAGTCAAAAACCTTTTAGTGTGGGTAAAGAACGCCAGTTTGGAGAAGTGAGTTCAGCATAATTCCAGAATGATAAGGCTTAACAGATTTACCATCAACACTTACATAGTGAAATGTTTCAAGGCGATTTACATATTCTTGATTCAGCAAACATTAATACTCACCTAGGAGGGAAAGCATCATGACAGGTCAAGAGATTGTTTTTTTAGGAGAGGTTTATAAGATGATCAAAGTGAATTGGCAGTGAGAATTACTGAGGAGGACATCCACAACATAGTGTTGACAAAAGTGAGAAAACAGAATCAAGAGAATGTGTAGTTCTTGATGCTTTCCCAAATTGCAGAAGATTGCAGAGATAGTGAGGCACACACCAATGAAGGTCATCATAAATGAGAACAAGAGTTTTAAAATGTCAATGTTAATGGAGCAGGTGAATGAGCACAAGGATGATGAGTGATCATGATTCAGTGTAAATTAGATCACAGGAGAGAAAGAAAAAATCTGAGGGCAGGATCATGGATAACTACAAAAGTTAAATATGTTATTAAACTTAAAGAAAAAGTATATAATTATGCAAAGATAGGTGGATATCTGTAGATTGGACATATTATACAAAAAAGACTAAAAGGTTAATGAAGGGGAAAAAAATTAGAACAGGAAAGAAAGCTAGCCAGAAATATGAAACAGATTCTAAGACTTCCTATATATTTTGTTTTTAAAAAGTAAGTTGAAGCATTAGTCTTATAGAAAGTGAGCTTGGGGAAGTAATAATGGAAAAGAAGGAGATGGGCAAATGAATTGGTATTTTATATCAGCTTTCACTATAGAGGATATACGAAAATTCCAGAAATCTCTGTAAATTAGGAACTTGAAAATTCTCAGCAGGAATCAGTTTATCTCTGATTTATTGATGACAAAGTAAGCTTGAGGGGCCAAATGGCCTACTCCTAACTCATATGTTTGTATCACTCCATTCTGACGATGCTGGGCAAAAGCAGATAATCAGTATATTAAAACCACACAGCCAACAGACTAGTGCTATCAAAGATCGTGAAAGGAACATTTGTCTGCTTAGATCGGTTGGTACATGCTTTGCAGTACTCGTCTGATCAGGTCTCCCAATTAGTAATATTCCGCTGTGTGCTTCACAGTTTGCCATTCAGGAAGTGGTATTGCTTTTACATTGGACATCCAGAACAGAGAAGGGGCTGATATTAGTACCAGGCTGATTAGTAGAAGAAAAGAAATACAGTCAACTCAATGTGAATTAAAAATGCAACTTCCATCAAGTTGATTCTGCTGGATAAGGACAACAATGTTATCAAGGTGTCGATGCAAAATTCAATACCTGAATTTAGTGCCATTTATCAAACAGAGCAGGTTTGAAAACGTGAGTAATGTATGAGTGTGTATTTAATTAGCTGAAAGAGATCTATAATGATAGTTTAAAAAGAAAAAGATTGCTGTACAGTTAATAATGAAACATCATTCTCTGTAACTTGTGAAATTTTTCTCTTCACTGTAATAGGAAATTTTGCTGGGTATAACTGTGCTGATTGCAAATTTGGATGGACTGGCCAAAACTGTGACCTGAGAAGAGCACCAGTGATTAGAAAAAATATCCATTCTCTGACACCAGCAGAGCAACAGCAGTTCCTGGATGCACTGGATCTAGCCAAAACTACAATGCACCCTGATTATGTAATTGCTACACAACACTGGCTTAGTTTGCTAGGACCTAATGGGACTCAACCACAAGTAGCAAATGTCACAATATACAATTATTTCGTGTGGCTTCATTACTACTCCACCAGAGACACACTGCTGGGTTAGTTGTACTTTTTTTTATTTATCAAGAGTAGACAAATTTCTAGGTCTCTTGTTTACATGATCAATTTTATATTAACGTTTACTTGATAAGAAGGTAGCTACAATGTGAAATGAGTAATTATTGTGCATTTTATGATATTGTGAGAATGAAAAGGCATTAATGTTGCTTTATGAGTGACAGTTAAAGTATGTCTTGTCCCAGCCTGTCCAGAACCTCAGGGTTTTGGTATTAATTACCGCTGTGCCAGCAATTAAAATACATATTGGTCTTTCAGCCTCTAAGACTATAATCTGTCCACTTGTCTTTACACCATTTCACAAAAATCTATCATTCCTAGCCTCGAGTATTTAAGTTAACCTAGGATTGATGATTTTTTTGGGGGACAAGTTTTCACACAAACTTTGTAATTCCTGATTTACTCGGAGTAGTCTAGATCTAGTTAGGTGGATTGGCCAAGCTAAATTGCCCATTGTGTTCAGGGGCATATAGGTTAAGTGCATTAGGCAGGGGTAAATGTAGAGTAAAAGGGTAGAGGAATGGATCTGGGTGGGTTCCTCTTCAGAGGGTCAATATGGACTGGTTGGGCCGAAGGACCTGTTTCCACACTGTAGGCATTCAATGATGATTCTATAATCTCATTTTATGACTGTGTCCCTTTTGTTTTGAATTTCCAGAGCAAGAGAATGTAGTTTCTCTGTGTCTACTCATTTGAATTATTTTATCAAGTTAAATGCTTCAATTATAATTTCTTTGGCCTGCTACCCTCAACATATTACAAACCAAATTGGATTAAACTTGTCTTGATGAATGAACTCTTTAGCCCGGTGTTAATGTGATTAGCCTGCACTGCTGTATTGACCGATACAAATTAATAATAAATCATCATAACTATCATCCCCCACTTTCAGTCTCCTGATATAATGTCCAAGCTTTGCACTGAATTCCTGCAATTTAAGTTCTTTTTCTCCCACGCGGAACTTTGCTAAATTCTCACAATTATTTGTTACTGGAACCATTCAGACAAAGCCAATTCTTGACGATCAAATATGAATTTCCCTGTGTCAGTGAATTCAAACTCAATAGTTCTGAAGACTTGTGCTGTAGAATTTGTTGCTCGTCTATCCAAGCTATTCCAGTACAGTTACAACACTGGCATCTATCCAACAATGTGAAAAATTGCTCAGGTATGTCCTGTAATAAAAAGCAGGACAAATTCAATCCAGCCAATTACTGCTCCATCAATCCACTGCCGATCATCAGTAAAGTGATGGAAGGTGTCATCAACAATGCTATCAAGCAGCACCTGCTTAGCAATAACCTGCTCAATGGCACCCAGTTTGGGTTCCATCAGGGCCACTCAGCTCCTGACCTCATCACAGTCAAGGACAAAAGAACCAAATTCCAGAGGTGAGGTGAGAGTGCTAGCCCTTGACATCAAACCTCCATTCAAATGAGTGTAGCATTAAGGAGCCTGAACAAAACTGGATTCATTGGGTGTTGGGGGCAATTCTCCAGTAGTTAGAGTCATACCTGACACATAGGAAGATGGTCATGGTTGTGAGATGTCAGTCATCTCAGCGCCAAGACATGTCTGTACGAGTTCCTCAGGGTAGTGTCCTATGTTCAACCTTCTTCAGCTGCTTCATCAATGACCTTCCCTCCATCATAAGGTCAGAAGTGGGGATGATTGCCTATGATTGCACAATGTTCATTTGCGACTCCTCAGATACTGAAGCAGTCCGAGTCCAAATGCAACAAGATCTGGACAATATCTAGGCTTGTGCTGACAAGTGGCAAGTAACGTTTGCATGTCACAAATACGAGGCCATGACCATCACCAATAAGAGACAATCTGACCATGGCACCTTGACATTCAATGTTATTATCATCATCACTGAATCCTCCACTATCAATATCCTGGGTGTTATCATCAATCAGAAACTCAACAGGACTCACCACATTAAATGCAGTGGCTACAAAAGCATGTGTGAGGCTAGGAATATTGCGATGAGTAACTCACCTCCTGACTCCCTGAAGCCTGCCTGCCATCTACAAGGCACAAGACAGGAGTGTAAAGGAATACCCCCCATTAGCCTGGATGAGTGCAGCCCCAACAACACTCAAGAAGCTTGACACCATCCAGGACAAAGCAGCCTGTTTGATTGGCACTGCATCCACAAGCATCCACTCTCTCTACCACAGTAGCAGCAGTGTGTACTACCTATAAGATTAGATTAGATTACTTACAGTGTGGAAACAGGCCCTTCGGCCCAACAAGTCCACACCGCCCCGCCGAAGCGCAACCCACCCATACCCCTACATTTACCCCTTACCTAACACTACAGGCAATTTAGCATGGCCAATTCACCTGACCTGCACATCTTTGGACTGTGGGAGGAAACCGGAGCACCCGGATGAAACCCACGCAGACACGGGGAGAACGTGCAAACTCCACACAGTCAGTCGCCTGAGGCGGGAATTGAATCCGGGTCTCTGGCGCTGTGAGGCAGCAGTGCTAACCACTATGCCACTGTGCCGCCCCACGGTGGCACAGTGGTTAGCACTACAGAAATTCACCAAAGACCCTCAGACAGCACATTACAAACCTACGAACACTTCTATCTAGAAGGACAAGGGTAGCAGATATTTGGAAACACCACCATCTTTAAGGTCCCTTCTAAGCTACTCACCATCCTGACTTGGAAATTATTGCCGTTACTTCACTGTTGCTGGATCAAAATCCTAGAATTCCTTCCCTACTGACATTGTGGGTCAATGCACAACAGGTGGACTGCAGTGGTTTAAGAAGGCAGCTTACCACTACCTTCTCAAGGGCAACTAGGAATGGGCAATAAGTGCTGGCCAGCAACATCCAGATCCCACAAATTGAATAAATAAGAAAACTAGTTTAGTGACTTCTTAAGACTGCTTTGATTTGACATACTGGAAATTTTGACATTTGATATAATTGAAATTATTAAATTAAAGGATTTTTTTGTGTTTTTTGTAAACTTTGGGTGTTCGATCTTACATTTCAAGGCGTCAATGCCCTTTCGTTTTAGTAGCAATTACTAAACAGAGATGTTAAAACCTAGTCAACTGAAATTGATCAGCTCAGTTTTCAATTGGAATGGTATTGTGTTTGCAGCAAGACTATAGTTTGTATGTGAAATCCAGACTTTCTCAGAGATCACATGTACCTACAATTCCCACATACCTGTACAATTTAAAATAGGTCAAAATCCAGCCCACCCCACCCCTCCACCTCTCTATAGATACTGTCCCAGTCTTCATTTCACAATCTAGGGGTAGTCAGATCCATGGGTGGCAGGTGAACCCGAAGGATGAGATATTGACCTCTGGAAGCAACACCCTGCCCTTGTCTCCAGTTTATTGTCAAGCTAATGGTAAAGTATTGCTTAACAGAGAGACCTTGGAGTCCCGATTCATAGTTCTTTGAAAGTGGAGTTGTAAGTAGTTTGGATATTGAAGAAGGCGTTTAGTGTGCTTTCCTTTACTGGTCAGTGCTTTGAGAATAGGATGTTGGGAGATCATATTGCAGCTGTAAAGGACATTGGTTAGTTTTGGTCTCCTTCCTGTCGGAAGGGTGTTGTGAAACTTGAAAGGGTTCAGAAAGGATTTACAAGGATGTTGCTAGGGTTGGAGGATTTGAGCTATAGGGAGATTCTGAATAGGCTGGGGCGATTTTCTCTACTGCGTAGATGGCTGAGGGGTGATCTTGTAGTGGTTTATAAAATCATGAGGGGCATGGATAGGATAAATAGACAAAGTCTTTTCCCTAAGGTGGGGGAGTCCAAAACTAGAGGGCGTAGCTTGAAGGTGAGAGTGGAAAGACTTAAAAAGGACCTAAGGGGCAATGTTCTCTTGCAGAGGGCGGTGCGTGCATGGAATGAGCTGCCAGAGGAAGTGGCGGCGGCTGGTACAATTACAAAATTTAAAAGGCATCTGGATGGGTATATGAATAGGAAGGTTTTAGAGTGATATGGGAGAAAGCGAGCACTGCAGATGCTGGAGATCAGAGTCGAAGGATGTGGTGCTGGAAAAGCACAGCCAGTCAGGCAGCATCTGAGATACAGAAGCATCGACATTTCGAGCATAAGCTCTTCATCAGAAATGTGGGGTGGCCCAAAGAGGCTGGGAACAGGGTGTGGCTGAGGGGAAGTTAGTTGGGAATGCAATAGGTAGATGAAGTTGAGGGTGAAGGTGATAGGTTGGAGAGAAGGGTTGAGCGGATAGGTGGGAGGGAAGGTGGACAGGTAGGACAGTTCAAGAGGGCGGTTCTGAGTTGGAAGGTTGGATCTGGGATAAGGTGGGGAAGGGAAATGAGGAAACCGATGAAGTCCACATTGATCTCCTGTGGTTGGAGGGTCCCAAGGCAGAAGATGAGGTGTTCTTCCTCAAGGCATTGGGTGATAAGTCTTTGGTGATGGAGGACCTACATAACCTTGGGGGAGTGGTAGGGGGAGGTAAAGTGTTTGGCCATGGGGAGGTGGGGTTGCTTCATGTGTGTCTCCCAAAGATGCTCTCTGAAGCGTTCTGCAAGGAGGCGTCCTGTCTCTCCACTGTAGAGGAGACCACATTGGGAGCAACGGATACAGTCGATGATATGTGTGTAAGTGCAGGTAAATCTCTGATGGATGTGAAAGGCTCCTTTGCGGCCTTGGACAGAGGTAAGGGAGGAGGTGTGGGCAGGGTAAAAACAACGACTGCAGATGCTGGAAACGAGATTCTGGATTAGTGGTGCTGGAAAAGCACAGCAGTTCAGGCAGCATCCGAAGAGCAGTAAAATCGGCGTTTCAGGCAAAAGCCCTTCATCAGGAATACAGGTGTGGGCGTAGGTTTTGCAATTTTTACGGTGGCAGGGTAAGGTGCTGGGAGGGGAGGGTGGGTTGTCGGGGGATGTGGACCTGACAAAGGAGTCTTAGACGGAATGGTCTTAATGGAATGCATATAGGGGTGAGGAGGAAAACGTATCCCTGGTGGTAGGGTCTGTTTGTAGGTGGAAGAAATGGTAGAGGATAATGCAATGTATCTGGAGGTTGGTGGGGTGGAAGGTGAGGACCAGGGAGGTTCTGTCCTTGTTGCAGTTGGAAGTGCAGAAAGTGCATGAGATACACTGGAGGGCATCATCGACCACATGGGAGGGGAAATTGTGGTCTTTGAATGAAGAGGCCATTTGGTATGTTCTGTGGCGGAAATGGTCCTCCAGGGAGCAGATATGGCGGATGCTGAGGATTGGGAATAAGGAATAGCATTTTTATGGGGTGGGGGGGGGGTTGTGTGGGTGGGAGGAGATGTAGTTCAGGTAGCTGTGGGAGTCCGGTTTGTAGTAGGTGTCCATGTTGAGTCGGTCACCGTTAATAGAGATGGAGAGGCCCAGGAAGGGGAGGGAGGTATCCGAGATGATCCAGGTGAACTCAAGGTCGGCATGGAACATGTTAGTGAAGTTCAACCTAATGTTGGCAAATGGGACTAGATTAATTTAGTATATCTGGTTGGCATGGGCGAGTTGGATGGAAAGGTCTGTTTCTGTACTGAAAATCTCTGTGACTGTGAGTCCCTGTGAGCCCCCACAGCACTATAAGAAGATAACAATTACTTGCCTTCTCACCTCTGCATCCCTTCTGGAATAGACTTCAACAGGTGGCTTCTACAATCCAGCTTTCCAGTGCCAAAACATCTGATAGGGTGAGATACTCAACTATGTGCTGCCTGTCTGCTCTTAATGAATTGTTAGGTATGAAATAGGCCAGGTTATTGCAACAGCAAGAGACACTTGTTGGTTACTACTTAGTACACTCACCCAATGCATAAATATAAAGTAGCATGTGTTTCCATCAGCTAATTGCTAAAAGCTAATTGCAAGCTCCAATATTAATGGTAGAAATCAGTTTTGTGTACAGATCACCTTAATCCTTCACTTCTCATGCAGTTAACAGTTTAATGTTGGAAAGAGTGGCACTATGGTAAGCACCACTGCCTTCCACTGCCAGTGACCCAGATTCACTTCCAGCTTTGAGCAGAGTTTGTACTTTCTCCCCATGTGTGTGCATTTTGATTTCCTCACACAGTTCAAAGGTGTGCTGGTTAGGTGGATTGGCCATGCAAAATTGTCCTGTAGTGTCCAGGGATGGATAGGTTCGCCATGCTAAATGTGGGATCCTGGGGATAAGGTAGGATGCTCTTTGGAGGGTCAGTGCTGATTCACTGGACCAATCGGCCTCTTCCCATGCTTTGGGGATCCTATGATGTTCTTCTATGTCCTATTAAACTAGATAATTGGTTCACTCAATGTTGTTTCATTGATGTACGGTACACTGCTTATATATAGCTTTAAAATCCAATCTCAACTCTTAATTTAGATAACACTGAAAATGTTGTTATATCCATTTTTAAAGTGCACTTATCACTTGCAAAGTCTAGTTTTGATGTTCGACTGAAAATGAATGAATGCAGTCCATGGGAGTCTGATTAGCAAGGTTAGATCTCATGGAATATAGGGAGAACTAGCCATTTGAATACAGAAGTGACTCAAAGGTAGAAGACAGTGGGTTGTGGAGGGTTGTTTTTCGGACTGGAGGCCTGTGACCAGTGGAGTACCACAAGGATCGGTGCTGGGTCCACTACCTTTCGTCATTCATATAAATAAGTTGGATGCGAGTATAAGAGGTATAGTTGGCAAGTTATCAGATTACACCAAAATTGAAGGTGTAGTTGACAGTGAAGAAAGTTACCTCAGATTAAAATGGGATCTTGATCAAATGGGCCAATAGGCTGAGGAGTGGCAGATGAAGTTTAACTTAGATAAATGCAAGGTGCTGCATTTTGTGAAAGCAAATCTTAGCAGGATCTATACACTTAATGGTAAGGTCCTAGGGAGTGTTTCTGAACAAAGAGAGCTTGGAGTGCAGGTTCATAGCTCCTTGAAAGTGGAGTCACAGGTAGATAGGATAGTGAAGAAGGCGTTTGGTATGCTTTCCTTTATTGGTCAGAGTATTATGTGCAGGAGTTGGGACGCCATTTTGTGGCTGTACAGGACATTGGTTAGGCCAGTTTTGGAATATTGTGTGCAATTCTGATCTCCTTCCTATCGGAAAGATGTTGTGAAACTTGAAAGGGTTCAGAAAAGATTACAAGGATGTTGCCAAGGCTGGAGGGCTTGAGCTATAGGGAGAGGTTGAATAAGCTGGGGCTGTTTTCCCTGGAGCATCAAGCTGAGGGATAACCTTATGGAGGTTTACAAAATTATGAGGGGCATGGATAGGATAAATAGGCAAAGTCTTTTCCCTGGGGTGGGGGAGTCCAGAGCTGAAAATGTGTTGCTGGAAAAGCGCAGCAGGTCAGGCAGCATCCAAGGAGCAGGAGAATCGACGTTTCGGGCATGAGCCCTTCTTCAGGAATGAGGAAAGTGTGTCCAGCAGGCTAAGATAAAAGATAGGGAGGAGGGACTTGGGGGAGGGGCGTTGGAAATGCGATAGGTGGAAGGAGGTCAAGGTGAGGTTGATAGGCCGGAGTGGGGTGGGGCAGAGAGGTCAGGAAGAAGATTGCAGGTTAGGAAGGCGGTGCTGAGTTTGAGGGATTTGACTGAAACAAGGTGGGGGGAGGGGAAATGAGGAATCTGGAGAAATCTGAGTTCATCCCTTGTGGTTGGAGGGTTCCTAGCGGAAGATGAGGCGCTCTTCCTCCAACCGTCGTGTTGCTATGGTCTGGCGATGGAGGAGTCCAAGGACCTGCATGTCCTTGGTGGAGTGGGAGGGGGAGTTGAAGTGTTGAGCCACGGGGTGGTTGGGTTGGTTGGTCCGGGTGTCCCAGAGGTGTTCTCAGAAATGTTCCGCAAGTAGGCGGCCTGTCTACCCAATATAGAGGAGTCCAGAACAAGAGGGCATAGGTTTAGGGTTAGAGTGGAAAGATATAAAAGAGACCTAAGGGGCAACTTTTTCACACAGAGGGTGATGTGTATGGAATGAGCTGCCAGAGGAAGGGATGGAGCCTGGTACAATTGCAACATTTAAAAGGTATCTGGATGGGTACATGAATGGGAAGGGATGGGAGGGATATGGACCGGGTGCTGGCAGATGGGACTAGATTGGGTTGAGATATTTGGTTGGCATGGACAAGTTGGATCCATGCTGTACAAGTCTATGACTCTATGATTCATGTTTGCTCTTACAAACCACAATAACATGTATCTTTAACTCGGACCTCTAAAGTTTAAGTTCAAACACTAATGATATTGACTGGCCTTCCAAAACATTCTATAAATAAGTCAAAATTAGCATACTCCTATGTATCTGGAAAACTTTTAGGTGAGTATTTTTCTGAGTTTTCTGAGTGACGATTGTATATGCAAATGACAAATCTTGATTTAACTGAATCAGACTTAAAAGTAATTTTATTAATTTTTAAATCTTTTTTCCTCATTGTTGCAGGACCTGGTCAGGCATTTAAAGCTATAGATTTTTCTCACCAAGGTCCAGCTTTTCTTACCTGGCATCGATATCATTTAATGTTGCTGGAGAAAGATTTACAGGTTGGATAGTGCTATACTTTGGTTTAATGAGTGTGATGAATCATTTTAATATACAACTGTGTTTAAAAAGGTGGAGAATAAGAAAAAGGAAGGGTAGATTTGAACCCAGAAAATTGAGATATATTTTCTGCACTCCTCTCCCTTCGAGGATTACTAATACCCTTTATTTTGTACTTCAAATAGATTATGTATTAATGGGGTAGACTCTTTTCCATGGCGGGGTTTCCCACCTCATTATCTGAAAAGTCAGTGAGAAATATTTCCTTATTAATCACATTGCCTTTGCAAAGCACAGAGAAGGTTTAATTAGCTAGAGACTGGACTTTGTCCCCTCCTCACTTTGTGAAAGCTCCCCCACAGAGATATTTGGTTACATCTGATCAGTGGCTCCTGTAGTTCCAGTTCCAGCAGTGACCAAGGCTGTGACTACAAGAATCAAAGCTCAGATCTCAGCAGCAGGTTAAGTGCAGGTGTGCACAGTTGGGATTGGGGTTCTTGCTTTGGTGACAGAGAGGAGTGAAGGTGAAACATGACGATACAGCAAAGGGCCACAGTGTTAATTGAGAGGCCAAGGGGAAGGGAAAACCCATAGAATACTGGTGCATGAGGTGCACCAGTGTTATGTTGGTCCTGGGGGAACATCATTTCCCCCAACCTACTTCCCCATCAGAGGCCTATGCAGGGTGACCATTTGGACATGGCCCCATTCCCTCCTACCAATCTCAAGATGCAAGCTGGGTGTAAACTGGCCCTTAAGTGGTCAATAGCCGGTCCTTAAGAACCCAATTGGAATCAGCATAACACCTGTGAGGTTCTGCACTCAATAATTTGCTGATTTTAGGTGGTTTGAATTACCCCAGATCCCTGGTTCTAGACACTGGACTTGTTTCGGGAATCTGAAATGAAGAAGACTATAGACAAGGATTTTAGGGCAAAAGCAACTCTGCTTTTATTTACAATACAAAAGATAAGAATAATACAAGCAATAAAGGTAAATGCAATAAGCAGTAAAATTAACGCTACCAATCCTGGGCTGAAAACTTGTCCCAAACTGAAATCATTCTGGGCCTGTGTGTATTTGTTGCAGTCTGAGCTCAGGATTTTGTCCAGTATTTTAGACAATGGGGATTTTTGCTCAATCCTACGCACACTAGGCCTCATCTGCCAACCCAATACATGCGGATGGACCTGGGTGGTTCGGAAAGTGATGAGGTGTTCACTCAGGGAATTATACTGCTAACAATCTCCCCACCACTGGCAAACCCGCTGGTGTCAAACCATAAGATTGGTCCATGGTTTACTTGCAACCCACTTCTTCATGTCCTCTGTGCAAATACTGTTTGAGTTTGGTTGAAAAGGATGTTGAAAATGCCGTGAAGATGTTCCTCTAAAGTTCACCCTTTTATTTGTGATTTGGAGGTGTCGGTGTTGGACTGGGGATATAAAGTTAAAAATCACACAACACCAGGTTATAGTCCAACAGGTTTATTTGGCAGCACTAGTTTTTGGAGCGCCGCTCCTTCATCAGGTGGCTGTTGACTGTAAGATTGTAAGACACAGAATTGAATTGAATTGAGTTTATTGTCATGTTTACCAAAGCACAGTGAAAAGCTTTATCTTGCAAGCAATACAGGCTGATCACATAGTTAAGTAGCATAGATAGCAAATAATAGGTAAACAGTGGCAAAAACAAAAATAGGCAAATGCTAAGAGTGTGTGAGTCCATTCAATATTCTAACAACAGTTGGGTAGAAACTGTTGCGAAACCGTTTGGTGTGTGTGTTCGGGCTTGTGTATCTTCTCCCTGATGGTAGAAGTTGTAGAAAAACATTGCCAGGGTGGGATGGATCTTTGAGAATGCTGGCAATCTTTTCTTGAAAGCAGGCCTGGTAGATGGATTCCATAGATGGGAAATTGGCCTTTGTGATTGTCCGGGCCGAGTTCACCATTCATGTAACGTTCTCTGATCTTGAATGGTACAGTTGCCATACATCCAGACAGAATGCTTTCGATGGCGCACCTATAAAAGTTGGCAAGGGTATTCACTGTCATGCCAAATTTCCTCAGCTGACTGAGGAAGAAGAGACATTGTTGGGCCTTTGTAACCAGTCCTTCCACATTAAGAGTCCAAGAAAGCTTGTTGTGGATGACCACTCCCAGTAGGTTGATACTCTCCACTCGTTCCATCTTTGTGCGGTTAATGCGTAGGGTGACATGAGTAACAACCTGCCAAAAGTCAATAATGAGTTCCTTGGTTTTTCTTGCATTGAGAGCTAGCTTGTTCTCAGTGGACCATTTTTCCAGGTCTTCAACTTCCCGTCTGTAGTCTGTTTTGTCACCATCTGAGATTTGACTGACTATGATGGTGTCATCAGCGAACTTATAAATGGCATTAGTCTGCTATTTGGCGATGCAGTGATGGGTATACAGAGAGTACAGTAGGGGGCTGAGTATGCACCCCTGGGTCTCCAGTGTGGAGTGTTAGTGAGGATGAAATATTGTCCCCAGTCTTCACTGATTGTGGCCTGTGGGTCAGGAAACTGAGGATCCAGTTGCAGACAGTGGGACTTAGTCTGAGATCACTAAGTTTAGTAATCAGTCTTGAGGGGATAATAGTGTTGATGGCTGAACTGTAGTCAATGAGTAGGATTCTTATGTAGCTGTTCTTGGCGTCAAGATGTTCTAGGGATGAGTGAAAGGCAAGTGATATGGCATCTGACGTGGATCTGTTGTTCCGATAGGCAAATTAGACTGGGTCAAGAGTAATGGGGTTGATTAATGCCATGACCAGCTTTTCAAAGCACTTCATGACTTCCGAGGTTAGTGCCACTGGGCGGTGGTCATTGAGACATGCTGCATGAGCCTTCTTAGGCACAGGGATGATGTTGGCCCTCTTGAAACATGCAGGGATAGTGGCCTGCTGCAGGGAGAGGTTGAAGATATCTGAGAAGACCTCTACCAGTTGATCTGCGCATGCTCTGAGTGCACAGCCTGGTACTCCATCTGGTCCCATCGCTTTCCTTGGATTCACACGAACGAAAACTGATCTGACCTCTTATGCAGTGGGATAAGTTCATCAGGACCTACCAAACTTCTGCTCAAAATGAGCATAGAAGGCATTGAGATGGTCTGCGAGGGATATGTCATCATCTGCTATCTTGCACTGTCTCTTTTTAGAACCTGTGATGCCATTCAGTCCTTGCCATAGTCGCCATGTGTCTGTCTGGGTCTCTAGTTTGGATCGGTATTGGTCCTTGGCTGTCTTAGTGGCTCTGCGAAGGCACAGTTGAATTCCTTATGTTTGAGTTAGTCTCCTGATCTGAAGGCCTCACATCTGGTTTTTGGCAGGTTCTGTATGTCCTGATGCATCCAGAGTTTTGTGTTGGGGAATACCCGGATTGACTTCCTTGGTATACAGTCCTCCACACATTTGCTGATAAAGTCAGTGATGGTGGTGATGTACTCGTCCAAGGTACCTGTGGACTGTTTAAACATGGCCCAATCAGCTGATTCCAGACAGCACCGGAGTTGATCCTCTGCCTCCTCCGATCTGCACTGGACCTATTTCTGCAAGGGGGTCTCATGCTTGAGCTTTTGTCTGTAAGCTGAGAGAAGAAGCACAGCATTGTGGTTGGAGTTCCTGAAATGAGAGCAGGGGATGGAGCGGTAAGCATCCTTCACAGTGATGTAGCAGTGGTCTAAAATGTTCAGGCCCCTGTTGGGGCATGTACTGTTCTGGTGGTACTTGGGCATTTGTATGTGTGTGAGTGTGAGTGTAAAGGGGTATAAGTCTGTGAGAGGGTGTGTGTGTGTCAGACAGGAGTCTAAGGCGGACTTCGGGACAGGCAACAACGCAAAGTGGCCAAGCAGAGGTTGATAGCAAAGTTCGGTACCCATAGGGATGGCTTCAACCAAAACCTTGGGTTCATGTCACACTACAGATGACCCCACTGCACTAAACACACACACACCCTCTCTCTCTGATACACAAGCTCTCTCTCGTACACTCAGACATACACTCCCACACCAACACACGCACCCTCTCACAGACTTATACCCCTTTACACTCACATGCATACACATACACACACTCTCTGACAGACACTCATACCACCCCCGCACACACACACACCCCACATGCACATACACATATAAGTTTGTGAGGGCACCTCACACCTTCAATCTGAAATGACATGGCACCTATTGTTAAAGTTCACTTGAGAGTGTAACCTTAAATAAAATTTCTGGGATTTTCATATGAAAGAACTGAAACCAACATGGTCATTCTGAAAGATGAGAGACTTAACAAACAATCCAGGTCTTTTTCAGTATATAATTTCAATTGCATCCCACTGCAAACATTTGCTATAAATTCTGTGTCTTGTGATCTTATACTCCACAGCTACCTAATGAAAGACCAGTGCTCCGAAAGCTAGTGCTTCCAAATAAATGTGTTGGGCTATAATGTGGTGTTGTGTGATTTTTAATCTTTTATTTGTGATCTGGTGCCTATGGCTGCAGTGTGGAAATTTTGCATGAAGAAATTACCTTGTTCATTTCACAGCACAGGATGCTTAATCAAACATATTACACCACTGAACAGCTATTATTTTTCCTGGACATTGTGTATGCTTTCACACAATTGAAATCCAATTTATTCCTCTCAGAATCTCATAGGAAATGATTCATTTGCAATTCCATATTGGAACTTTGCCACAGGAAGTAATGACTGTGATGTCTGCACAGCATCTTTGTTGGGATCCATGCGCCTTGATGACCTGACATTAATCAATCAAAGTTCCAGGTTCTCTCAGTGGGAGATTGTGTGCAATAGGTGAGTGATTGAATGCTACAAATTGCGATTGAGTTCTGAATTAAACATTAATGCAAATCTCACATTGAAAAGCATTGACTAACCTTCAAACATGCGCCATTGACTTCAAAGGGTTTGAAAAGCAACATATAAATGCAATTATTTATTTCTTGCCAGGTCACCAGTAAGTCCATCGACATTGTGAATATGTTTTTCTGAACTGACTTTCAGATGCCATAAATTTCTTTTACCATAATCCCAGCTAGGATATTGTTCAGACTTATTCTATCAATTCACTTCTCCATAAAACTTCCCAGTCAGACCAAAACTATATGTTTTAATCATGATAACATCATAGATCCCATGTTGTTATTGGGACGGGCTGTGGGGGGCAAGTGAAATAGGGATTGATAGGAAGGGTGAGGGGATAACAAATTAAGAATATTATATATGAATGCATGAAGCATTAGAAAAAAGATGAATGAGCTTGGGGCTCCGTTGGAAGTTGGCAGGTACGATGTCGTGGGGATAACTGAGACATGGCTTCAAGTGGACAGGGCCTGGGAATTGAATATTGAAGGCTATAAGTGCTATCAAGAGGACAGACTGACGGGCAGAGGGGTGGGATGGCCCTGTGGGTCAGGAATGATAATTCAGTCCGTTGCGAGGGGAGACATAGAATCAGGAGATGTAGAGTCAGTATGGATAGAGCTGAGAAATTTGAAGGGTAGAAAGCCCCTAATGGGAGTTATCTACAAGCTCCCAAACAGCAGTCTGGATGTGTGTTGTGAATTGAATAAGGAGTCAAAATTGGCCTGTCGCAAAGGTATTACTACTGTTTTTATGGGGGATTTCAACATGCAGGTAGACTGGGAGAATCAGGATGGTACTGGACCCCAAGAAAGGGAGTTTGTGGAGTGTCAAAATAACTTGTACTGGTGCCTACCAGGGAGAAAGCAATTCTGGATTTGGTGTTGTGCAACAAACTGGATTTGATCAGAGACCTCGAAGTAAACGAGCCATTAGGAGGTAGTGACCATAATATGATAAGTTTTACTCTGCAATTTGAGAGGGAGAAGGGAGAATTGGGAGTGTCAGTATTGCAGTTGGACAAAGGGAACTATGGAGCGATAGAGGCGGAGCTGGCCAAAGTTCAGTGGTTCAATACCCTAGCAGGGATGGCAGTGGAACAACAATGGCAGGTATTTCTGGATATAATGCAGAAGGTACAGGATCGGTTCATTCCAAAGAGGAAGAAAGATCCCAAGAGGAGGCGGGGCTGCCCTGGTTGACGAGGGAAGTTAAGGACTGTATAAAGATAAAAGAGAAGTATAACATAGCAAAGATGAGCAGGAAGCTGGAGGACTGGGAAACTTTTAAAGAGCAACAGAGGATAACTAAAAAGGCAAGACACAGAGAAAAAAAAGAGATACGAAGGCAAACTGGCCAAAAATATAAAGGAGGATAGCAAAAGATTTTTTAGGTATGTGAAAAGAAAAAAATGTTGTGGTTCTGTTCGCCGAGCTGGGAATTTGTGTTGCAGACGTTTCGTCCCCTGTCTAGGTGACATCCTCAGTGCTTGGGAGCCTCCTGTGAAGCGCTTCTGTGATCTTTCCTCCGGCATTTGTAGTGGTTTGAATCTGCCGCTTTCGGTTGTCAGTTCCAGCTGTCCACTGCAGTGGTTGGTATATTGGGTCCAGGCCGATGTGCTTATTGATTGAATCTGTGGATGAGTGCCATGCCTCTAGGAATTCCCTGGCTGTTCTCTGTTTGGCTTGTCCTATATTAATAGTGTTGTCCCAGTCGAATTCATGTTGCTTGTCATCTGCGTGTGTGGCTACTAAGGATAGCTGGTCATGTCATTTCGTGGCTAGTTGGTGTTCATGGGGATGCGGATCGTTAGCTGTCTTCCATATCATTAGCCAGACTACTGCGACCACTAGGACTCATAACAGCACACAAACCAACAGCCACTCAGACAACAACTCACCAGAACGAAGGACCCAATACCCAGCATGAGCAAAACCAATGTAGTGTACAAAATCCCATGCAAGGACTGCACAAAACACTACATAGGACAAACAGGAAGACAGCTAACGATCCGCATCCATGAACACTAACTAGCCACGAAACGACATGACCAGCTATCCTTAGTAGCCACACACGCAGATGACAAGCAACATGAATTCGACTGGGACAAGACTACTATTATAGGACAAGCCAAACAGAGAACAGCCAGGGAATTCCTAGAGGCATGGCACTCGTCCACAGATTCAATCAATAAGAACATCGACCTGGACCCAATATACCGACCACTGCAGCGGACAGCTGGAACTGACAACCGGAAGTGGCAGATTCAAACCACTACAAATGCCGGAGGAAAGATCACAGAAGCGCTTCACAGGAGGCTCCCAAGCACTGAGGATGTCAGGGGACGAAACGTCTGCAACACAAATTCCCAGCTCAGCGAACAGAACCACAACAACAAGCACCCGAGCTACAAATCTTCTCAAAGACTTAGAAAAAAAATGGTTAAGACCAAAATTGGGCCCTTGAAGACAGAAATGGGTGAATTTATTATGGGGAACAAGGAAATGGCAGAAGAGTTGAATAGATATTTTGGATCTGTCTTCACTGGGGAAGACACAAGCAATCTCCCAGATGTAATAGTGGCTGAAGGACCTAGGGTAATGGATGAACTGAAGGGAATTTACATTCGGTAGGAAATGGTGTTGGAGAGACTGTTAGGTCTGAAGGCTGATAAGTCCCCAGGACCTGATGGTCTGCATCTCAGGGTACTTAGGAGGTGGCTCGAGAAATCGTGGATGCATTAGTAATCATTTTCCAATGTTCAATAGATTCAGGATCAGTTCCTGCGGATTGGAGGGTGGCTAATGTTGTCCCACTTTTCAAGTAGGGAGAGAGAGAAAAAACAAGGAATTATAGACCGGTTAGCCTGATGTCAGTGGTGGGAAAGATGCTGGAGTCAATCATAAAAGATGAAATTACGACTCATTTGGATAGCAGTAACAGGATAGGTCAGAGTCAGCATGGATTTATGAAGGGGAAATCGTGCTTGACGAATTTCTGGAATTTTTTGAGGATGTAACTATGAAGATGGACCAGGGCGAGCCAGTGGATGTAGTGTACCTGGACTTTCAGAAAGCCTTTGATAAAGCCCCACATAGGAGATTAGTGAGCAAAGTTAAGGCGCATGGTATTGGGGGCAAGGTACTGATTTGGATTGAAAATTGGCTGACTGACAGGAAGCAAAGAGAAGTGTTAAATGGGTCCCTTTCGGAATGGCAGGCGGTGACCAGTGGGGTACCTCAAGGTTTGGTGCTGGGACCGCAGCTGTTTACAATATACATCAATGATGTAGATGTAGGCATTAAAAGTAATATTAGCAAATTTGCTGATGACACAAAGCTGGATGGCAGGGTGAAATGTGAGGAGGATTTTATGAGAATACAGGGTGACTTGGATAGGCTAGGTGAGTGGATGGATGCATGGCAGATGCAGTTTAATATGGATAAATGTGTGGTTATCCACTTTGATGGCAAGAACAGGAAGGCAGATTACTATCTAAATGGAGTTAAGTTAGGTAAAGGGGAAGTACAATGAGATCTAGGCGTTCTTGTACATTATGGGGGGGGTATGCTTATGCCCAAAATGTCGATTCTCCTGTTCCTTGGATGCTGCCTGACCTGCTGCACTTTTCCAGCAACACATTTTCAGTTCTTGTACATTAGTCAATGAAAGCAAGCATGCAAGTACAACAGGCAGTGAGGAAAGCTAATGGCATGCTGACCTTCATAACAAGAGGAATTGAGTATAGGAGCAAAGAGGTCCTTCTGCAGCTGTACAGGGCCCTGGTGAGACCACACCTGGAATATTGTGTGCACTTTTGGTCTCCAAATTTGAGGCAGGACATTCTGACTATTGAGGGAGTGCAGCATAGGTTCACAAGGTCAACTCCCGGAATGGCGGGACTTTCATATCTGATTGAGACGTATAAAATTATTAAAGGATTAGACACTCTGGAGGCAGGAAGCATGTTTCAGCTGATGGGTGAGTCCAGAACCAGAGGACATAGTTTAAAAATAAGGGGTAGGCCATTTAGAACAGAGTTGAGGAGAAATGTTTTCACCCCGAGAGTAGTGGATATATGGAATACTTTGCCCCAGAAAGCAGTGGAGGCAAAGTCTCTGGATACTTTCTAGAAAGAGATGGATAGAGCTCTTAAAAATAGTGGAATCAAGGGTTATGGAGATAAGGCAGGAACAGGATACTGATTGTGGATGATCAGCCATGATCATAATGAATGGTGGTGCAGGCTCAAAGGGCCGAATGGCCTACTCCTGCATATATTGTCTATTGTTAGTGCATCATGATTGAAAATAGCTCTGTAAGGATATATTACAACTTCTCAGATCATTTCAGGTCATTCTAAGTGACAACTCTGCCTTGACATTGAACTTTACTGCTTGCAATTTCCTTTCAAGCATCAATTTTCAAGTTGGGCAGCCATCTGCTGTCATTACTCTTCTATCATGTGGTTTAATGCCACACTAAGAGTTTAGGGTCAAGACAGAATGGTAGAAGAAAAGTAAGATTTCTTCTGGCTTAGACTTCAAAGTAACACTATTTATTACACACTAACACTAAGTAGTGCAATACATAGGAATAATGGATACATCAGGTTCTGATTTTATTAATTAGGATTATTGTGTCCACTAATATAAAATAACTAATTTATTTTCTTCATGTGTTCATGTTTATGTGCTCTCAATAATCTCAAAATTTCTTGTCTAGTAGTAGAGTCTGATTTAGTCTAGTGTAATGTAATCTGTTCTAGCTGCATCCACTCTGACCTATTAATGCTCAGTGATATACTGTTCTGTGACCTCATCACAAGGTTGTTCCAGATCCTGAACCCCTTACATACCAAATTACCAATGTGCTTATTGTAATCAGCAAAACAGTTCAGTTACCCAGTGCAATAATGTGAGTCAATTCCCTTCAGATATAGAGGCTCAGGACCAATATTGACCAAAGTTTATTAGCTCTATTGTTTAGATACAACAATGAAAGAAAAATTCTAAGTTCATTTTCTCCTCACTGTGTCTTCTTGTTTATTCTGATGTCCCCAAAAAGAGTAAAGTTATAGATATTCACAATGTGCGTACTCACTACATGTCCGTGACAAATACTTGTGTTGTAAAGATTGCCCCTTTTGTATTGAAATTCTAATATCTAACAATATTATGGTTTTCATATATAATTTGTAGTTTGGATGATTATAACCGCTTGGTCACTCTCTGCAACGGAACAAATGAAGGTCCAATAAGGAGGGGCTTCTTGGGAAAGAGCGGGATCCAATTGCCAAGCATGGAGGACGTTCGCCAGTGTATGTCTATTGAAGAATTTGATACACCACCTTATTTCCAGAATTCTAATTTCAGTTTCAGGTAGGTAAACATGCTGTTGAAGGGGCAAGTAACTGTTAATCTGTCATTTCATACTGAATGAAAACTTCACAAAAAGAGCAATGTTTAAGGAAGTGAAGGTGTGCAAGAGTTTATCTTACACCTCATGAAGTGGCAATTGGTAGAATGTCCATGGCAAATCCTGGCTGTGATCACTCAACATTTTGAGGGGTTCTGTTGGGTTGGGGCATGTCTGTTCTTTTTTATGCATCAACTAAGACTTGAAAATGTGCTCAAACATGTTTACTTCCGATGGAAGTGTGCAAACTGACATCTTGGAAAAGGAAATTGTGCACACATTTCTAAGGACTGCCACCATTCTGCAAAATAGCAGAGTCATGAAGTTCATGAATCAGTATACATTGTTCAATTGAAGTCCCCACTCTAAGCCTGACATTGAATACAACATTAATTAGAATTGAGGTCAACCATTGGCCAATTCTGTTCAAAGGATTTTGCTTGTTAAAATATTTTTGACTTGCAATATTAACAATGCTTCCAAATTTGAATCCTATGGAAGGTTAAGCTATCTCATCATGATCTGGTCTGAAGAAAAGGTGGGTGAATTGGGTAGATTGCCTCCTAATGTGATGTACTATTAATGTAAAAGAAAATATTTCACTTCTGCTTGATCTGAGGTAATTTGACATTATTCCATAACTTAATTAGTTTATTTAACTAGCTAGTTTTATCTTCTCAACTGAAACTCATTGACTGGATTTTTGAGCTTCAGAACTTTAAACAGATTAATGTTTAAATATGGCTTTCATTCCCTCTTCTGAAAAATATAAATTTAATATATGTTTTAAGTTTAACTTATTCTTGGAGTAATGCAGAATCATGGAATTTTTGTACACCTGTCAAAAATATAGCAGATCAGAGAATCTCTTCAAGGGAGTACTGTTAGAATGTAGATTTATTTGCAGCAGAAAAAAATGAAGCTTTAAGATAATGTGGCCAGAAAGACTTGAGGATGGCTGTCTTCAATTAAGCTGGTGATTGCTCAGAATGGCTGTCTGAAAAAAGGGAGATTCCTCTTTCAAGGAACTATATGCACTTCTGATTGTGGTAAACCTTGAAGAGAATTCTTAATTGTTTTGTAAACCGAATTTGATGTAGTTCCTTGAAGATCCAAGAAGCAAAGGACACCATTTTGACTTAGCCCCTTCCCCGTCTCCCCCTTCCCCTCTCTCTGCCTCCCCTTTCACCTATTGGATCATGAGTAGGTCATCTGGCCCCTTGAGCCTGCTCAGCCATTCAATAAGATCATGGCTGATCATTTCATGGACTCTTCTCTACTTAGCCTCCTGCTCACTGTAATCCTTAATTTCTCTCTTGTTCAAAAACCTGTCTTTCTTTGCCTTAAAAACATTCACTCAGGCAGCCTCAACTGCTTCAATAGTCCCCTTTAAATCTTTTCCCTCTCACCTTCAATCTAGAGTATTGAGTCATAGAGATGTACAGCACAGAAACTATGCGCTCTACTTTTGGGTTTTTCCATCCCAAGGAAAGACCGTGTTGACTTAGCCTATCCATGTCCCTTATAATTTTTATAAACCGCTGTAAGGTCACCCCTCAGACTTTCATACTCCAGGGGAAATAGCCCAAGTCTATTCAACCTCTCCCTATAGCTCAAGCCCTCAAACCCTGGCAACATCCTAGTAAAATTTTGTGAACACTTTCAAGTTTCACAACACTCTTCCTATTGCAGGGAGAACAGAATTGCACACAAATATTCCAAAATATTCCTAGCTAATGCCCTGCTCAGTCACAACATGACCTCACAGTTCCTATACTCAATGCACTGACAATAAAGGACAGCATACCAAACACGTTCTTCACTATCCTATCACCCGTGACTCCAATTTCAAAGAACTATGAACTCCACTCCAAGGTCTCTTTGTTCAGCAACACTCTCCAGGACCTTAACGATAAGTGTATAAGTCCTCCCTTGATTTGCCTTTCCAAAGTGTAGCACCTCACATTTATTTAAATGAAACTCCATCTGCCACTCCTCAGGCCGATTGGCCCATCTGATCAATATCTCATTGTACTCTGCGATAACCTTCTTCGCTGTCCATTACACCTCCAATTTTCGTGTCATCTGCAAGCGTACTAACCATACCACCTATGTTCGCATCCAAATCATTTTTATAAATGACGAAAAGCAGTGGACCCAATACCAATCCTTGTGGCACACAGGCTTCCAGTCTGAAAGGCAACTGTCCACCACAACCTTCTGTCTTTTATCTTTGAGCCAGTTCTGTATCCAAATGGCTAGTTCTCCCTGTATTTCATGTGATCTAACTTTGCTAACTAGTCTACCATGAGGAATCTTGTTGAACGCCTTACTGAAGTCCATATAGATCACATACACTGCTCTGCCCTCATCAATCCTCTTCATTACTTCTTCAAAAAACTCAATTAAATGTGGCCTAACAACCAAATTACTTATACATCTATATGTATAAATTTACACAGCTAAAGCATATGAATGGTCATCAATCGAAGCAACATTCACAGTCAAAGTTATCAATATTGCAGGTTATTCTGATACCTGCTCAGAAGCCATGAAAAGGGCCTGAATGTAGCAAGTCATGTAGCAGATATTGCCTGAGTTGGTCTGTCCTACCCTTCCTGTCTCTGATTTGGTTGCAAGTCTTGGATATTAAGGTTCCAGTGCATTCCTCTGTGATGCCCAGGCATTTTGATTGAGCAATTCCGTTATTTTCTTTTCATTTGCAATTGGAAAGTCCTTTAGTACGCCTATGAAACATTTAGAGACATTTGGCCAAGCAGGGGCAAATGTGACTAGTTTTGTTTGGGAAACCTGGTCATCATGAATGAGTTGGATCTGTTTCCATGCTGGATGACTCTATGAATCTATGTCTGCATCTTATGTTTGCAGTACTTTGCTGTAAACAACAAGTCAAATGATGAAACATGATCTTATTTCTTCCTGACAGAGCTGTGTGGGCAGAATCAATGCAAGGTTTGCACAGCTTGGCAGCTTCTTCAAAGTGCTGTGTTCCATTGGCCTGTACACATATAATCTTTCCTGCTTCTCATCTGAACTCAGCTGAAAGATGTCATGTTTCTATAGTGTGTAGCAAACAGTGCAGGTGGATGACCATCTCCTAGCAACAGTTTGTTCTGTAGAAGTCCTTTGTTGCATTATTATTTGAACCAGAGCTGAAAATGTGTTGCTGGAAAAGCACAGCAGGTCAGGCAGCATCCAAGGAACAGGAGAATCGACGTTTCAGGCATTAGCCCTTCTTCAGGAATCATTATTTGAACCATCATGGCTAGTCAAAGACTGGCTACTGAATGGCAAAGTATCCTCATGCCATGGCTTATAACTCTAATTAGGAACCCATGCAACTGTGCATGGTGAAACAATAATAAAAGAGAGCAGACCATTAGCAAGTGACTTTGTCAGCCCAAGCCAGTTGCTGCTGTAGGTAGCCCTGAACTGTTTCAGTATCTGAGAAGTCACAAATGCTGCTAACATTGTGCAATTTTCTGTAACATTCCTGCTTCTGACTTTATGATGGAAGAAAAGTTATTGATGAAGCAGCTGAAGGTGGTTGGACCTAGGACATCACCCTGAGAAATGCCTTTGGCAATGTTCTGGAGCAAAGATGTTTTGCCTTCAACATACATGACTGTCTTCCTTTATGCTAGGTGCAATTGCAACCAGTGGAGAATTTTCTCAAATTCCTATTGACTCCAATTTTACTTCTTGATATCACATTTGTTGATTGCCACTTCAATGTCAAGGCAATCATGCTCACCACACCTCTCGAATTTTGCTATTTCTGCCATCTTTGGGCCAAGGTTGTGAGGAGGGGACAAAAACCTGAATAGCTGACATTAGTAAAGTGGTTATTTCAGTGTAAAGGCAGCTTGATAGTACCATTGATTAGTCCTTCTATCACTCCCTGATGATGGAGAGTAAGGTGATAGGGTGATAATTGACCTGTTGAATTTGAATTTGACCTGTTCTTTGTGGCCAGGACGTAATTGGGCAAATTTTCACATTGCTAATTTTATAGCTGTATTGGAACAGCGAGGTGGTTCCAGAGCATAAGATTTCAGTTCTCCTGCCAGGATAGTGACTGGATCCAAAACCTATAAGTATTCTATGCCTTCAGCCATTTAGATTAGATTACATACAGTGTGGAAACAGGTCCTTCGGCCCAACAAGTCCACACCGACCCTCTGAAGAGCAACCCACCTAGACCTATTCCCCTACATTTACCCCTTCACCAAACACTATGGCCACTTCCGGCCCCAGTGACGTTACTAACCTACACGCCCACAATGCCGCATGTGTCTCCGCCCCCACGCCGATCTCGACGCCTAACCCCGCCCCCCGCTGAGTTCCGTCACCACGCCTAACCCCGCTCCCACGACGATGTCCGTCACCACGCCTAACCCCGCCCCTTCGCCGATCTCCGACTGCATGCCTAACCCCGCCCCCACGCCTATATCCGTCACCACGTCTAACCCCGCCCCTTCGCCGATCGCCATCACCACGCCCAACCCCGCCCCCTTGCCGATCTCTGTCCCCGCCCCCAGGCCTAACCCCGCCCCCACACCCAGCTCCAGCCCCACACCAGGTCCTAGCTCCCAGCCCTGCCGAGTTTTCACCATCCCTCCAGACCTACCCCTCTCTGTTAATGAAAGATCAGTCCTCAGCAGAGGCCTCACCTTCATTCCCCTACGCTCCCGGATTAATGAGTTCAACACACGGCGTGACATCGAACAATTCTTCCGCCGCCTTCACCTCCGTGCCTACTTCTTTAACCAAGACTCTCGCCCACCCTCTAACGACCCCTTCTCACGCCTCCAACACACCCCATCCACCTGGACACCCTGTGCTGGCCTCCTACCTGCCCTCGACCTCTTCATAGCCAACTGCCGCCGCGATATTAACCGCCACCTGAACTCCCCCACCCCTCTCACCCACTCCAACCTCTCACCCTCGGAACGCGCAGCCCTCCACTCCCTCCGTTGCAACCCCAACCTCACTATCAAACCAGCAGACAAGGGAGGCGCGGTAGTAGTTTGGCGCACCGACCTTTACACCGCTGAGGCCAAACGCCAGCTCGCTGATACCTCCTCCTACTGCCCCCTTGACCATGACCCCACCTCCCACCACCAAACCATCATCTCCCAGACCATCCATAACCTCATCACCTCGGGGGATCTCCCATCCACCGCCTCCAACCTCATAGTCCCATAACCCCACAACGCCCTCTTCTACCTCCTGCCCAAAATCCACAGACCTGACTGCCCCGGCCGACCCATTGTCTCCGCCTGCTCCTGCCCCACCGAACTCAGCTCCGCATACCTTGACACTGTCCTGTCCCCCTTAGTCCAAGAACTCCCCACCTACGTTCAGGATACCACCCATGCCCTCCACCTGCTCCATGATTTTCGCTTCCCCGGTCCCCAACGCCTTATTTTCACCATGGACATCCAGTCCCTGTACACCTCCATCCCCCATCACGAAGGACTCAAAGCCCTCCACTTCTTCCTTTCCCGCCGTACCAACCAGTACCCTTCCACTGACACCCTCCTTCGACTGACTGAACTGGTCCTCACCCTGAACAACTTCTCTTTCTAATCCTCCCACTTCCTCCAAACGAAAGGAGTAGCCGTGGGCACCCGCATGGGCCCCATCTATGCCTGCCTCTTCGTAGGATATATGGAACAGTCCATCTTCCGCAACTACACTGGCCCCACCCCCTACCTTTTCCTCCGCTACATCGATGACTGTATCGGCGCCGCCTCGTGCTCCCACGAGGAGGTTGAACAGTTCATCCACTTCACCAACACCTTCCACCCCGACCTCAAATTCACCTGGACAGTCTCAGATTCCTCCCTCCCCTTCCTCGACCTTTCTATTTCTATCTCAGGCGACCGAATCAACACGGACATCTACTACAAATCGACCGACTCCGACAGCTAGCTGGACTACACCTCCTCCCACCCTGCCCCCTGTAAAAACGCCATCCCATTCTCCCAATTCCTTCGTCTGCTCCCAGGAGGACCAGTTCCAAAAACGTACAACCTAGATGGCCTCCTTCTTCAAGGATCGCAATTTCCCCCCCAACGTGGTCGACAATGCCCTCCACCGCATCTCTTCCACTTCCCGCTCCTCCGCCCTTGAGCCCCACCCCTCCAACCGCCACCAGGACAGAACCCCACTGGTCCTCCCCTACCACCCCACCAATCTCCATGTACAGCGCATCATCCAACGTCATTTCCGCCACCTCCAAACGGACCCCACCACCAAGGATATATTTCCTTCCCCTCCCCAATCAGCATTCCGTAAAGACCACTCCCTCCGTGACTCCCTCGTCAGATCCACACCCCCCACCAACCCAACCTCCACTCCCGGCACCTTCCCCTGCAACCGCAGGAGCTGCAAGACTTGCGCCCACACCTCCCCCCTCACCTCCCTCCAAGGCCCAAAAGGAAACTTCCATATCCGCCACAGATTCACCTGCACCTCCACACACATCATCTATTGCATCCTCTGCACCCGATGTGGCCTCCTCTATTGGGAAGACAGGCCGCCTACTTGCGGAGCGTTTCAGAGAACACCTCTGGGACACCCGGACCAACCAACCCAACCACCCTGTGGCTCAACACTTCAACTCCCCCTCCCACTCCACCAAGGATATGCAGGTCTTTGGACTCCTCCATCGCCAGACAACAACAACACGACGGTTGGAGGAAGAGCGCCTCATCTTCCGCCTAGGAACCCTCCAACCACAAGGGATGAACTCGGATTTCACCAGTTTCCTCATTTCCCCTCCCCCCACCTTGTCTCAGTCAAATCCATCGAATTCAGCACTGCCTTCCTAACCTGCAATCTTCTTCCTGACCTCTCCGCCCCCACCCCAGTCTGACCTATCACCCTCACCTTGACCTCTTTCCACCTATCACATTTCCCTCCCCCAAGTCCCTCCTCCCTACCTTTTATCTTAGCCTGCTGGACACACTTTCCTCATTCCTGAAGAAGGGCTTATGCCCGAAATGTCGATTCTCCTGTTCCCTGGATGCTGCCTGACCTGCTGCGCTTCTCCAGCAACACATTTTCAGCTCTGATCTCCAGCATCTGCAGACTTCACTTTCTCCTCCACTATGGGCAATTTACCTAACCTGGACATTTTTGGACTGTGGGAGGAAACCGGAGCACCCAGAGGAAACCCACGCAGACACGGGGAGAACGTGCAAACTCCACACAGACAGTTGCCTGAGGTGGGAATTGAACGCAGGTCTCTAGTGCTGTGAGGCAGCAGTGCTAACCACTGTGACACCGTGCCGCCCACATGTCTTATACCATGTGGAGTGAATGAATTGTAATGCTGAAGACTGGCACTGTAGCTCTTTTTTAATTTACTCATGGGATATGGGCCTCACTGGCTGGACCAGTATTTATTACCTGTCTCTATTTGCCCAGAGGGCACTTAAGAGTCAACCACATCACTGTGATCTGGAGTCACCTGGTGGCCAAACCAGGTAAGGTTGGCAGTTTTTTTCCCTAAACGGGTATTAGTGACCCAGCTGAGGTTTTTCCTGACAATTGACAGTGAATTCATGGTCAGCATTAGACTCTTAATTCCAGATTTTTTTTTGTTGGCTTCAAATTCCACCATCCAACGAGGCAGGATTCGAACCCAGGACCCCCAGAATATTGTTTGCATTTATGAATTAATAGTCCAGCGATAATACCACTAGGCTGTCACCTACCCGGGAGTCAGTAGCCTAAAGAGGAGTTGGAGATCAATTGTTCTATTAATACTTTTGGCTGAAGAAGAATGCAAATGCTTCAGTCTTGTTCTTTCTGCTGATGTGCTGGGCTTCCCATTGTTTAAGATGGGTATTTGTGAAGCATCCTTCTCCTGTTAATTGTTTAATTGTCCACCATCATTCACAGCAGTAGAGCTTTGATTTGGTTGGTAGTTACCACATTACTTGCCTATTGCAAGCCACTTTCACTTTTTAGCATCCAAGTTGTCCTGTGACCTCATTTTTCAGATCAGTGCGGCAGTGCTCCTGGCATGCACTCCACCCCGGCTTGATTCCCTGATTTGGTGGTAATGGTCGAGTGGGGAATATGCTGGGCCTTGAGTTTGTAGCTTGTGGTTGAATATAATTCTGAAGACCCGTTCGCACCTCATGGGTTTCCAGTTTTGAGTTACTAGATTAGTTGTCATATTTTTTATTCTTTCATGGCAGATGGACATCGTTGATGGCACTAGCATTTCTTGCCCATCTCTAGTTCCACTTGAGAAGGTGGTGGTGAGGTGCCATCTTGAATTGCTGCAGTCCATGTGCTATTGGTTTTCACATAATACTCTGAGGGAGGGAATTCCAGAATTTTGACCCTGCGGCTGTGAAAGAATGGTGACATGTTTTTAAGTCATGATGGGGCTTCAAGGGGGAATTTACAGGTGGTGATAGTCCCATGCATCGCCTGCTCTTGTCCTTCTAGATGGAAGTAGTCATGGACTTTGCAGATGCTATCTCAGGGTATTTACTGAATTTCTGCAGTGCATTTTGTACATAGTACATACTGTGGCTACTGAGTGTTGGTGGTGGAGGGGAGAGAATGTTTGTGGATGCGGTGCCAATCAAGTGGTTGCTTTTACCTGGATAGTGTCAAACGTTTTGAACATTGTTGGAGCTATGCAAGTGGGGATTATGCCATCACACTCCTAATGTGAGTCCTGTAGATGGTGGACAGGCTTTGGGGAGTAAGGAGGTGAGTTACTCAATACTAGCCTCTAACTTGCTGTTTAGAGTTGAGTTTTTGGTGAATGTAACCCCCATGATGTTGAGAGCGAGGAATTCAGTGATGGTAACACCAGTGACTATCAAGGATGGAAGTTAGATTGCATTTTACTGGAGATGGTCATTGCCTGGTATTTGTGTGGTGTAAGTGTTGCTTGCAACTTATCAGCCCAAGCCTGGTTGTTGCCCAGGTCTTGTTGCATATGTACGTGGATTACATCAATATCTGAGGAGTCGTAATTGATGCTGAACATTGTGCAATCATTGGCAAGCACCCCCGCTTCTGACCTTATGATAGAGGGAAGGTCATTGATGAAGCAGCTGAAAATGATTAGTCATAGGAACCTGAGGAGCTCCTGCAGATATGTCCTGGAGCTGAGATAACTGATCTCTGACAATCATAATGACCTTCCTATGTGCCAGGTATGACTCCAACCAGTGGAGAGTTTGCCCCATGATTCCCACAGATTCCAGTTTTACTTGGACTCCTTTGATGCCATACTGTGGCCTTGATGTCAAATGCTGTCACTGTCATAATATCCCTGGAATGCAGCCTTTATCTATTACATTTAGCTCAGTGTTAATGCCTCACAACACAATAAAAGTATCCTCAATGTAAAAACAGAGTTTTTTCTGTTGAAAGATTGTACAGAAGTCATACCTATGAGTACGATGATGGACATATGCATCAGTGACAGCCAGATTGGTGAGGACGAGTTCAAATATATTTCCCCTCACCTTAGTCCCGTATCCACCTCTGGAAAGCCCAATCTGGGAAAAATATCCTTCATAACTTGATAAGCCCGGTCAGTGATGGTGCTCTCAATATTGGTGCTAGACATTGAAAACCCTCACCCTGAATGCATTCTTCACCCTTGTCAACCTCAGTTTTCCTCAAAGTGGTGTTCAACACAGAGAAGTACTAAGCTGGGAGGGGTTGTGAGGTATTTGGTAGTCAGCGAGATATTTCATTGCCTATGTCTAACTTGATGCAATGTGTGTTCATAAGGTCCGTGACAATGTTGAGAATTTGGAAGCTGATTTCCCCCTTGGTAGATATACTACTGTGCCAGTGGGCAGTGCATATCCAAGGAAGCTGATGGCGGAGCTGTAGACATTGACAGCAATAATTGCTTTATTCAGTAATACAATTCCTGATGAGCCTGTCAGATAGTTCTCTGGATTTGGCAATTTTAGTGAGGAGGACTTTGCAGAATAGACTGGGTGGGTATATTATTGCTCCAAGTGCATAGATTGTTTCTGGGTTAGCTATCTGGTTTTATTGTGTTGTGATTTTTCTGCAATGATTTGGGAAAACTAAGTCATTTGCTAAGCTATTGCAGAGGGTAGTTGGAAATTAAACCAATTGTTTGGCTCTCGAGTCTCGTGTAGGCCTAACCAAGTAAAAATGATAGATTTCCATTCTGAAAGGATTGTTACAGAAGAAAGGTACTAAGATCATTAGTCAGTCCAGTTAAATCACCATCCCTAGGACGTATTTCCTAATGTTTGGATTTTCATTGTGCAATACTATTTGTAACAATCAGAAGGATTATATAAATATTGAAAGCTTTGATGTTAGGAGAGGGTCAGGAGGGGTAATTTACTGTCAATACTTAGTTACTTTCTGAAATACCTTATTGAAGCTGTTTCCAATTGTGCTTTGCGGAGTTTTCAGAAACATCAAGGAGTAACTATCTAAACCATTAGAATGCAATGAATCTTGAACAATCAAATCACTAACAAACAGATGACCGACTAAGGAAAAGGATTAAAATGTGAGGAGGAAAGTTAAAAGGAATTAATCTCTCAGCTCCTTATGTTAGAATGTAGGCAACTCTAGCTAAATTGCTAGGTGCACAATATTTGGTTCAGAAAGGTTAATTCTCAAGTTTGTCCAATAACATTTGTGTGAGAATGTTCTTAGAGACCGGAAAAATATTAAATCTTCATCCTTAGAGCTCACTTTAGGTACCATGTATGGGGTTATTGGTTAGATGCATTGCAGGAATCTAAGAAAAACCATTATGAAAATCTCAGATGACATGAATGAAAAACTACATGTTACGTAAAGCTTTTGATTTGCAAGTCTAAGGCCTTACCGTGCCATTGTAATATTTTAATGTTGAGCTCATTGTTTTACATTGCTCTTCATCCTCTCCACACATTCCTCTCTATTAATGGAAAGAAATGCAAACTTATTCAGTTCAAATTGATTAGTTACGCAGTCCTCGAATTATTGGGATTCTCAACTGCCCATACATTTATCAAATTTGAACTACTGTTCTTTAAGTGTGACCCACTTTCTCTTTCAGAAATGCACTTGAAGGATTTAATACACCCGATGGCCACTCAGGCACTGGCAAAGTTCAAAGTCTTCACAATCTGGTTCATTCTTTTTTGAATGGAACAAATGGATTTCCACACTCTGCAGCAAATGATCCACTTTTTGTGGTATGTGTTCAACTGATGAAAAATGATTGCAGTGTTATGCTTCCTACATAGCATTAACTTTAAAAACGTTACATAGAAAAACAGTGTGTCAGAACATTTTTTGGCTTTTTAATTTGTGTTTATTCATATTCACACGTGGAATGTGAGCATTGCTGACTGGGCCAGCATTTATTGCCCATCCTTGGTAACCCTTGAGAATGATCTGCTTTCTTGAAATGCTGCAGTCCACATGCTGTGGTAGACCCACAATGCTGTTAGCAAGGGAATTCTAAGACTTTGACCCAGTGGCAGTGAAGGAATAATATTTTCCAAGTCAGGATGGTGAGTGACTTGGAAAAAGCTTATGGTGGTCATGTTCCTATTTATCTGCTGAGCTTGTCCTCCTAGATGGAAGTGGCAATGGATTTGGAAGGTGCTGTCTCACAATCTTTGCTGAATTTCTGCAGTGCATCTCGTAGAAGTACACACAGCTGCTATTAAATATTGGTGGTGGGGGGAGTGAATGTTCATGGATGAGATCCCAGTCAAGCAGGCTGCTTTGTCCTGAATGAAGTTAAGCTTCTTGAGTGTTGTTAGAGCTACAGTCGTCCACGCAAGTGGGGAATATTCCAACACACTCCTGACTTGTACCAGGACAGGCTTTAGGGAGTCAGGAGGTGAGTTACTCGCTGCTGAATTCCCAACCTCTGAGGTGTTATTGTAGTCACAGTACGTATAACTGTAATGTTTAACTTTCAACTTTGTTTCTTTATTTTTCTACTATGTGCCTAAGATTTTGTACCTATGATGATATTGGAAATGGTGATATTGTATTCTTTTCACTGTACTTATCTACTTCTGAATGTGAGTACACATGACAATAAAATCTAATTCTAATTATAGAGTCATAGAGGTGTACAACATGGAAACAGACCATTCAGTCCAACTTGTCCATGGCAACCAGATGTCTTAAACTAATCTAGTCCCATTTGCCAGCACTTGGTCCATATTCCTCTAAACCCTTCCTATTTAGATACACATCCAGATCCTGTTTACATGTTGTTATTGTACCAGCCTCCACCAATTCCTCTGGCAGCTCATTTCATCCGTGTGAAAAAGTTGCTCCTTAGGTCCCTTTTATACACTTCCCCTCTCATCCTAAACCTATGCCGTCTAGTTTTGGACTCTCCCACCACAGGGAAAATACCTTATCTTTTACCCTATCCATCCCCCTCATGATTTTATAAACCTCTAAAGGTCACCCCTCAGCCTCTGATGCTCCAAGGAAACAGCTCCAGCCTATTCAACCTCTCCCTCCAGCTCAAACCTTCCAACCCTGGCAACATCCTTGTAAATCTTTTCTGAACCCTTTCAAGTTTCACAACACCCTTGCTATAGGAGGGTGACCAGTACTGTGTACAGCATTCCAAAAGTGGCCTAACCAATGTCCTGTACAGCCGCAACATGACCTCCCAACTCCTGTACTCAATGCTCTGACTAGTAAAGCAAAGCATATGAAACATCTTCTTCACTATCCTATCTACCTGTGACTCTACTTTCACGGAACTATGAATCTGCATTCCAAGGTCTCTTTGTTCAGTAAAACTCCCTAGGATTAAGTGTGTAAGTCCGGCTAAGATTTGCTTTTCCGAAATGCAGCACCTTGCAATTATCTAAATTAACCTTCATCTGCCACTCCTCGGCCCATTGGCCCATCTGATCAAGATCCCGTTGTATTCTGAGGTAACCTTCTTCGCTGTCAACTACACCTCCAATTTTGGTGTCATCTGTAAACTTACTAACTAATCCTCCTATATATATATCCAAATTATTTATATAAATGATGAAAAGTAGTGGATCCAGCACCGATCCTTGTGGCACACCACTAGTCACAGGCCTCCAGTCTGAAAAGCAACCCTCCACCACCATCACCTTTGTCTTCTACCTTCGAACCAGTTCTGTATCCAAGTGGCTAGTTCTCCCTATATTTCATGAGATCTAACTTGCTAACCAGTCTCCCATGAGGAACCTTGTCAAACGCCTTACTGAAGTCCATTTAGATCACATCCACCATTCTGCCCTGAAGTCCATATAGATCGCATCCACCATTCTGCCCTGATCAATCTTCTTTGTTATGTCTTCAAAAATTCAATCAAGTTCATGAGACATGATTTCCCACACACAAAGCCCTGTTGACCATCCCTAATCAGCCTTGCTTTTCCAAATACATGTAATTGCTGTCCCTCAGGCCTCCCTCAAAGAACGTGCCCACCATCAATGTCAGATTCACTGGTCTATAGTTCCCTGGCTTTTCCTTACCACTTTTCTTAAATAGTGGCACTACATTAGCCAACCTTCAGTCTTCTGGCAACTTGTGACTATCGATGATATAAATATCTCAGCAAAGGGCACAGCAATTACTTTCCTAGCTTCCCACAGAGTTCTCAGGTATATCTGATCAGGTCATGGGCACTTATAAACTTTTATGCATTTTAAGACACCCAGCACCTCTTCCTTTGGCATCTTCCATGTTCTTCTCCACAGTAAGCACTGATGCAAAATACTCCTTTAGTATGTCCCCCATCTCCTCCAGTTCCACACATGGGGTGCCTTGCTGATCTTTGAAGGGCTCTGTTTTCTCCCTAGTTACCCTTTTGACTTTAATGTATTTATAAATTCCCTGTGGATCCTTGTTAACCCTATTTGCCAAAGCTACTACATGTCCCATTTTTGCCCTCCTGATTTTCCCCTTAAGAACACTCCTATTGCCTTTATGCTCTTCTAAGGATTCACTCGATCTATCCTGTCTATAACTGACATATGCTTCCTTCTTTTCCTTGACCAAAACTTCAATTTCTCCAGTCATCCAGCATTCCCTTCACCCACAAGCCTTGCCTTTCACTCTAATGGGAACACATTGTCTCTGGACTCTCATTATCTCATCTTTGAAGACTCCCCATTTTCTAGCCGTCTCTTTATCTGTGAACTTCTGCTTCGAATCAACGTTTGAAAGTTCTTGCCTATTGCCATCAAAATTGGCCTTCCTCCAAGTTAGAACTTTAACTTTTAGATCTGGTCGATCCTTTTCCATCACTATTTTGGAACTGATAGAATTATGGTCTCTGGCCCCAAAGTGTACCCCCACTGACCCCTCACTTATTTCCCAAGTGTAGTTCAAGTTTTGCACTTGTAGTACATTCACTACTGAATCAGAACATTTTCTTGTACACACTTAACAAATTCCTTTCCACCTGAACCCTTAACACTATGGCAGTCCCAGTCTATGTTTGGAAAGTTAAAATCCCCTACTATAACCACTCTTTTATTCTTACAGATAACTGAGATCTCCTTACAAATTTGTTTCTCAGTTTCCCGCTGACTATTGGATGATCTATAGTACAATCCCAATTTCTTAATTTTCACTTTCAGCTAAATAACTTTATTGGACATATTCCAAGGAATAGGAGAAAGTGAAGACTGCAGATGGTAGAAATCCAGAGTCAACAATTGTGGCACTGGAAAAGCACAGAGGTTCAGGGAGCATCCGAGGAGCAGGAGAATCGATGTTTCAGGCATAAATCCTTCCTCAGGAATAAAGGAATACCTCCCTAAATACAGCCATAATGTTATTCCTTATCAAAAATTCTCTTGCTCCCTTTCTATCCTTACCAAGCATTTCTATCCTGGAACATTAAGCTGCCAGTCCTGTCCATCCCTGAGCCATGTCTCTGTAATTGTTATGATATCCCAGTTCTATGTTTCTTTCCATGCCCTGAGTTCATCTGCCTTCCCTGTTAGAACTCTTGCATTGAAATAAATGTAGTCAGTCCTATCTCATTCTCTGCTTTGTTCCTGCCTGCCCTGACTGTTTGACTTGCTCTTTTTCCCAACTGTACCAGTTTCAGACTGATCCCTTTCCTCAGTATCTCCCTGGATCCCATCCACCCACCTTACTAGTTAAAATCCTCTCGAGCAGCTCCACCAAATTTCCCTGCCATTATATTAGTCCCCTTCCAATTCAAGTGCAATCCATCCTTCTTATACTGATCACTTCTACCCCAGAAGAGATTCCAATGATCCAAAAATGTGAACCCTTCTCCCTTGCGTCAGCTCCTCAACAACGCATTCATCTGCTCTATTCTCCTATTCTTACCTTTACTAGCTTGTTGCCCTGGGAATAATGCAGATATCACTACCCTCAAGGAATTCCTTTTGAAATTCTGACTTAACTTCCCATTTTCTTCCTCCAGAATCTCATCCTTTTCCCTTCCTATGTTAATAGTTCCAATGTGTATAATGACCTCATGCTGGTTCCTCTCCCCTTTGAGAATATTCTATGTTCCAGGTAGTCACACCCTTTGGCTTAAATATTTCAAATTTAGTCACTGATCAATTTAGGAGGGTCTGACAACAAGTGAGGCAGAGAGAGGGATCCTATATGTAGCGTTGGAACAGCCTCAGGTTTTGATTTTTTTCCAATAGGTATGAGATAGTTGCTTCTTCAAGGGCTTATGCCCGAAACGTCGATTCTCCTGTTCCCTGGATACTGCCTGACCTGCTGCGCTTTTCCAGCAACACATTTTCAGATGAGATAGTTGCTACCTGTATGGATGAAGAAAGTCTGCAGACAGGATGGTTAAACTGTATTCTAAGAAGCCATTCAAGTGAAAGGTGATAGTGGTGGGGAATTTGATAATTTGAGGTCAGATAGGATCCTTCATGAGCGGGATCGAGAGTCCTGCTGCCCAGCTGTTGCCCAGCTGAAGGACATCCCGAGTCAGCCTGAAAGATACTGGAGAAGGAAGGGGATAGTCCAGTTGCTATGGTCCATGTTGGTATTAACAACATAGGCAAAAGGTCCTGTTTGGGGAATATCAAGAATTCGGAACAAAATTAAAAACCAAGATTTGAAAGGTTGTAATCTCTGGATTATTATTTCACATGCAAATTGGCAAAGAAATAAAAACGTTAGGGATGTAAACACATAGGTAAAGGAGTGGTGTGGGAAAGTGGGATTCCATTTCGTTGAGACACTGGCATCAGTATTGGGACTGGAGGGAAATTACAGTCAGGTCTGTTCGACCTGATTTGATCTGGAACCAGGATCTTAACAGAAAGGCGAAATAGGGTGTTCACAAGGTCTGCATCTTGAGCCTCACGTTCAGCTATAACTGTAAGGAGTTTATAATCAAAGCACACAGTCCCTTCAGTTATCTCTACTGCTGCTCTCTCCTTGGCACATTAGTTTCATGAAAAAGATCTATAGGAAAATGTTGCAAAACTTGAAAAGGTGCAGAAATGATTTACAAGGATGTTTCAGGGTTTGGAGGGTTTGAGCTATAGGGAGACCTGAATAGACTGGGACTACTTGCCCCTGGAGCTTTGGAAGTAGAGTGATGACCTTATAGAGGTTTATAAAATCATGAGGGGCATGGATAGTGTGAGAAGCATGGATAAGCAAGTCCAGAAATAGAGGGCGGAGGTCAAAGGTAAGCGAGGAAAAATTTGAAAGGAACCTAAGGGTCAACTTTTTCATGCAGAGATTGGTGCATGTATGGAACAAGCTGCCAGAGGAAGTGGTGGAGGCTGATACAGTGACAACATTTAAAAGACATCTGGATGGGTACATGAATAGGAAAGGTTAGAGGGATATGGGCCAAATTGTGGCAAATGGGATGAGATTAATTGAGGATATCTTGTTAGCATGGATGAACTAAATCAAAGAGTCTGTTTCTGTGCTGTATGACTCTATAACTTTAAACTGGTTAAGTGAAGACAGGGCTCAGAAGAGGTTATTGAAAGTTTCCCGAACAAGGTATAGAACAGAGAGTATGAATATGGTTAGGAATATAACTTCAGGTACAGCAGATTAGGGGACGACTATGAGAAGGGGGGGCTGTCAATATAGGACTGAGGGTGTTGTACTTAAATGCTCAGAGCATATGAAACAAGGTAAATGAATTTGTAGCACAGATTGAAATTGGCGGGTATGATGTTAGATTAGATTCCCTACAGTGTGGAAACAAGCCCTTTGGCCGAGGTAGTCCACACCGACCCTCTGAAGAGTAATCCACCCAGACCCATTTCCGTCTGACTAATACACCTAACACTATGGGCAATTTAGCATGGCTAATTCACCTGACCTGCACATCTTTTGGACTGTAGGAGGAAACCGGAGCACCCAGAGGAAACTCGCGCAGACACTGGGAGAATGTGCAAACTCCACACAGACAGTCACCCGAGGCTGGAATCAAATCTGGGATCCTGGTGCTGTGAGGCAGCAGTGCTAACCACTGAGCCACTGTGCCACCCTTATGTTGTGGGTATCACAGAGACAGGATGCCTCTAACAGTAATCAGAATGGATGGCAGAAAATAAATCAGCAGATAGAAAAGGTAGAGCCCAATAGGGAACAGTATTGGGTGATATGTAATGAGGCTGACTTGATTGAGAAGCTTAAATAAAGGAATGCTTGGAGGCAGTGACCATAATATGATAAAATACACCCTGATGTTGAGAGGGTGAAGCTGGAATCAGATGTAATTGTATAACAATTGAATAAGGGTAACTACAAAGACATGAGGGAAGAAGTGGCCAGAGTTGATTGGAAAGGGAGCCTTGAGAAGATGGTGAAGCAGCAATGGCAAGAGTTTTTAGGCACAATTCAAGAGGCACAAAACAAAATTCATCCCAAGCAAGAAGAAGAATACTAAGGGGAAGGTGAGGCAACCATGGCTGACAAAAGAAGTCAGGGACAGCCTACAGTGTGGTGAAAATTAGTGGGAAGCCAGATGATTGGTAAACCTTAAAAACAGCAATGAGCTACTGAAAGAAAGCAATAAGGGAGGAGAAGATGAAATATGAGGGTAATCAAGCTAGCAATATAAAAGAAGACTGAAAGTCTTTTTTTTAGATGTATAAAAGATAAGAGAGGCAAGAGTGGTCATTGGACCACTGGAAAATGAGGCTGGAGAAGTGGAGAGCAAAGAAATGGCAGATGAATTGAATAGGTACTTTGCATCAGTGGTCAGACACTAACCACATGCTAGAACTTTCAATAGAATCAAAGGCAGAGGTGAATGTGATGGTTTGCACTAAGGGAAAAGCTGAAAGGTCTGAAGTATGATAAATCTGTACTGGATGCACTACACCCCAGGAATTTGAAGGACATAGCTGAGGAGACTGTGGAGACATTGATGATGATCTGTCAGGAATTACGGAGTCAGAGAGGGTCCAGTAGGACTGGTAAATGGTTCATGTCACACCCCTGTTTCAAGATGAGATGGGGGCAGAAGATGGGAAATTACTGGCTAGTTAGCTTGACTTCAGTCTTAGAATTCTTATACTGTGGAAACAGGCTATTTGGCCCATCGAGTCCACAGTGACCCTCCAAAGAACATCCCAACTAGACCCATTCCCCTACCCTATTCCTGTAACCCTACATCTCCTATGGCGAATCCATCTAGCTTGCACATCCCTGTACACTTTGGACAAGTTAGCATGGCCAATCCACATAAGCTGCACATCTTTGGACTGTGGCAGAAAACTGCAGCACCTGGAGGAAACCCCTGGAGGAAACCCCTGGAGGAAACAGGGAGAATGTTCAAACTCCACACATACAGTTGCCCAAGGGTGGAATCAAACTGGGTACTTGGTACTGTGTAACAGCAGTGCTAACCACTGAGCCATCGTGCTGCTCCACAGTCATTGGTGAGATTTTAATCCATTATTAAGGATGACGCTATGGAGTGCTTGCAAATGCATGGTAAAATAGGGCTGAGTCAGCAGCTTCATCAAGGGAAAGTGATGCTCAACAAATCTATTAAAATTCTTTGAGTAGATAACGAGCAAGTTTGACAAAAGAAAGCCAGTAGACATGATCTGTTTGGCTTTCCAGAAGGCATTTGACAAGGTGCTGCACTGGACACTGCTACATAAAAAAGAGTCCGTGGTGTTAGGGGCACAGTACTGGCTTGGATAGAAGATTGGTTGACTGGCAGAAGGCAGTGGTAAGATAAGGGTGTTTTTCAAGATGGTGCCAATGACTTACTTTATTTCACAGAGGTCAGTGTTGGGACTGCACCTATCCACATTACACATTAATGATCTGGACAAAGGAACTGAGAGTATTGTTGTTAAAATTGCAGACAACAGAAAGATAGGCGGAAGGACAAGTAGTGTTGAGGAAGCAGGAAGCAGATTGACTTGGATAGGCTAGGGGAGGGGACAAAAAAGTTGGAATACAGTCTGAGAAAATCTAAGGTTATGTACTTTTTGGTAGAAAGAATAGAGGTATTGGCTATTTTCTAAATGAGGAAAGGCTGCAGACATCTGAAGCACAAAAATACTTGAGAATCCTTGTTCAGGATTCTCTTAATGTTAACCTGTAGTTTCAGTTGGCAGTTAGGAAGGCAAATGCAATGTTAGCTTTCATTTTGAAAGGACTAGAATAGAGTCATAGAGTCCTACTGCATGGATACAGACCCTTCGGTCCATGCCGACCAAAACCTCCATCCACACTAACCCCATTTCCCTGCATTTGGTCCATGGATTTCTAAACCTTTCCAATTCATGTATTTGTCCAAATGATTTTTAAATGTTGTTAATGTACCTGCCTCAACCACTCCTGCTGGCAGTCCATGTGCATACCACCCTTTGTGTAAAAATATTGCCCCTCAGGTTCCTTTATATTCTTTCCTCCCTAATCTTAAACTGATGCTTTCCAGTCCTCAATTCCCCACCCAGGGAAAAAGACTGAGCATATTCACCCTATTCATGCCTCTCATGATCTTATACATTTTTATAAGATTCCCCCTCAATTTCCCACGCTCTAAAGAAAAGAAGTCCGAGCTTGTCCAACCTCTCCCTATAATTAAGGCCACTGAGCCCTGGCAACATCCATGTAAGTTTCTTTTCTACTCTTTCCAGTTTAATAACATCCTTCCTAAAGCAAGGTGACTAAAACTGAATACAATACACCAAATGCAGCCTCACCAACATTATAGAGTCATAGAGATGTACAGCATGGAAACAGACCCTTCGGTCCAACCCGTCCATGCCGACCAGATATCCTAACCCAATCTAGTCCCACCCGCCAGCACCCGGCCCATATCCCTCCAAACCCTTCCTATTCATATACCCTTCCAAATGCCTCTTAATGTTGCAATTGTACCAGCCTCCACTACTTCCTCGGGCAGCTCATTCCATACACGTACCATCCTCTGCGTGAAAACTTTGCCCCTTAGGTCTCTTTTATATCTTTCCCCTCTCACTCTAAACCTATGCCCTCTTGTTCTGGACTCCCCCATCCCAGGGAAAAGACTTTGCCTATTTATCCTATCCATCCCTCTCATAATTTTGTAAACCTCTATAAGGTCACCCCTCAGCCTTCGATGCTCCAGGGAAAACAGCTCCAGCCTATTCTGCCTCTTCCTATAGCTTAAATCCTCCAACCCTGGCAACATCCTTGTAAATCTTTTCTGAACCCTTTCAAGTTTTACAACATCTTTCCGATAGGAAGGAGACCAGAATTGCACGCAATATTTCAACAGTTGCCTAACCAATGTCCTGTACAGTTGCAACATGACCTCCCAACACCTGTACTCAATACTCTGACCAATAAAGGAAAGCATACCAAACGCCTTCTTCACTATCCTATCGACGTGCGACTCCACTTTCAAAGAGCTATGAACCTACATTCCAAGTTCTCTTTGTTCAGCAACACTCCCTAGGACCTTACCATTAAGTGTATAAGTCCTGCTAAGGTTTGCTTTCCTAAAATGCAGCACCCGCATTTATCTGAATTAAACTCCATCTGTCACTTCTCAGCCCATTGGCCCATCTGGTCCGGATCCTCTTGTAATTTGAGGTAACCCACTTCACTGTCCACTACACCTCCAATTTTGGTGTCATCTATAAACTTACTAATTGTACCTCTTATGCTCACATTCAAATCATTTATGTAAATGACAAAAAGTATAGGACCCAGCACCAATCCTTGTGGCACTCCACTGGTCACAGGCTCCAATCTGAAAAACAACCCTCCACCATCACCTTCTGTCTTCTACTTTGAGCCAGTTCTGTATGCAAATGGATAGTTCTCCCTGTATTCCATAAGATCTAACCTTGCTAATCAGTCTCCCATGAACTGCAACATAACTTCTCAATGTCTATACTCAGTGCCCTGACTGATGAAGGCCAGTGTGCCAAAAGTCTTCTTCACTGCCCTGTCTACCTGTGACTCCACCTTCAGAGAACCATGCATCTGAACTCTAAGGTCCCTCTGATTCACTACGTACGATTCACCATTCCTGTCTTGATTTGACTTTCCAAACTGCAAGATCTCCCATTTATCAATACCAAACTTCATTTGCCATTTCTCGGCCCACTTCCCCAGCTCATCAAGGTCTTGCTGCAATTTCTGATAACCTTCCTTACTGTCCACGATGCCACCTATTTTAGTGTCATCTGCAAATAGCAATGGGCCCAGCACTGACTCCTGAGGCACTCCACGAGTCACAGAATTTCAGTCCGATAAGCATCCTTTCACTACTACCCTCTGATTCCTACCATCAAGCCAATTGTGTGTCCAATTTGCCAGCTACCCCGAATCCCATGCGTTCTAACCTTCCAGAGCAGCCTACCATATGGAACCTTATAAGAGGCCTTACTGAAACCCATATAGACTAAGTCTATCATCCTGCTCTTGTCAACCTTGCTGGCCACTTCATCAAAAAACTCTAACAAGTTTGCGAGGCTTGCTCTTCTACACACAAAGCCATGCTAACTATTTCTAATCAAACCTAATCTTTCCAAATGCATGTATATCTTATCTCTCAGAATCTTCATAAATAACTTAGCTATCACAGATGTTAGGCTTGTTGATCTATAGTTACCAGGTTTCTCTTTGCAGCCCTTCTTGAATAAGGGCACAACATTTGCTACCCTCCAGTCTTCTGGGACCGCACTCTTGGCTAACAATGATGCAAAAATATCAGCCAGGAACCCTGCAGGTTATTTTCTAGACTCTTGCAGGTTCTTGGATATGTCTGGTCAGGACCAGGAAATTTATTCACCTTCATACATTCTAATACATTCAACACCTCCTCTACTATGATGTGGACTGTCCCCAAGATATGGCCACTAACTTTCCCAAGTCTTCATGTCTTTCTCCACAGTAAACACGGAGAAAAATACAGAAGTAGATATGTACTGCCGAGAATGGATAAGGCACTGGTCAAGTGCAGCAGGTCAGGCAGCATCCAAGGAGCAGGAGAATTGACGTTTCGGGCATGAGCCCTTCTTCAGGAATGAGGACAGTGTGCCAAGCAGACTAAGATAAAAGGTAGGGAGGAGGGACTTGGGGGAGGAGCGTTGGAAATGCGATAGGTGGAAGGAGGTTAAGGTGAGGGTGATAAGGTGAGGGTGATAGGTCGGAGTGGGGGTGGGGGCGGAGAGGTCAAGAAGAAGATTGCAGGTTAGGAAGGTGGTGCTGAGTTCGAGGGTTGGGACTGAGACAAGGTGGGGGGAGGGGAAATGAGGAAACTGGAGAAATCTGAGTTCATCCCTTGTGGTTGGAGGGTTCCTAGGTGGAAGATGAGGCGCTCTTCCTCCAGCTGTCATGTTCCTATGGTCTGGCGATGGAGGAGTCCAAGAAGCTGCATGTCCTTGGTGGAGTGGGAGGGGGAGTTGAAGTGTTGAGCCACGGGGTGGTTGGGTTGGTTGGTCCAGGTGTCCCACAGGTGTTCTCTGAAACGTTCCGCAAGTAGGCGGCCTGTCTCCCCAATATAGAGGAGGCCACGTCGGGTGCAGCGGATGCAGTAAATGATGCCCACACCTCCCCCCTTACTTCCCTCCAAGGCCCCAAGGGATCCTTCCATATCCGCCACAAATTCACCTGCACCCCCACACACATCATTTACTGCATCCGCTGCACCCGATGTGGCCTCCTCTATATTGGGGAGACAGGCCGCCTACTTGAGGAACGTTTCAGAGAACACCTCTGGGACACCCGGACCAACCAACCCAACCACCCCATGACTCAACACTTCAACTCCCCCTCCCACTCCACTCCATGTCCAAGAACATGCAGTTCCTTGGACTCCTCCATCGCCAGACCATAGCATCACGATGGCTGGAGGAAGAGCGTCTCATCATCCGCCTAGGAACCCTCCAACCACAGGGGATGAACTCAGATTTCTCCAGTTTTTTCATTTCCCCTCCCCCCACCTTGTCTCAATCCCAACCCTCGAACTCAGCACCACCTTCCTAACCTGCGATCTTATTCCTGACCTCTCCGCCCCCATGCCCGAAATGTCGATTCTCTTGCTCCTTGGATGCTGCCTGACCTGTTGTGCTTTTCCAGCAACACATTTTCAGCTCTGATCTCAGCATCTGCAGTCCTCACTTTCTCCTAAGGCACTGGTCAGACCACATTTGGAAGACCGCAAGCAGTTTTGGACCCTGCATCTAAGGAGGGATGTGCTAGCCTTGGAGGGGGTCCAGAGGAGATCTCAAGAATGATCGCAGAAATGAAGGGCTTGTTAGAGGAGCAGTTATAGATTATGGATCTGTTCTTGATAGAATTTAAAGGATGAGGGGGATCTCGGCAAAACTTATAGAATATTGAGAAGCCTGGATAGTATGGATATGGAGAAGATGTGTGCTCTAGTAGGAATGACTGGGAGCCTCAGAATGAAAGGGCAATCCTTTAGAACTGAGATGAGGATGAATTTCTTTAGCCAGAGGGAGGTGAATCTGCGGAATTTGTAAGACAGAGACAGATATATGCTTAATTATTTAAGGGGATCAAAGGTTGCAGGAAGAAGGCAGGAGAATGGGGTTGAGAAACATATCAGCAAAGATCAAACGGCAAAGCAGACTTGATGGGCCGAATGATTAATTTTTATGGTCCTATGTGTGATGGTTGGATTCTCTAACATTGGGATGATCATTGCCTGACACTTGTGTGGCTGGAATGTTACTTGCCACTTGTCGGCCAAAGCCTGGATATTTGTGAGTGCCTTCTGTTTTTGGACATAGAGGAGTCACAAATGGTACAATCCTGTACAGTCTTCAGTGAACATCTCTATTTCTGACATTATGATAGAGGAAGGTCATTGAAGATGGTTGGGCACTATTTCCTTTCATCTGTGATGACTGACCTCCAAAAATCACAATCACCTTTCATTGTGTCTGGTATGACTCCAAGCAGTGGAGGTTCTCCCCGTGATCCCATTGACTCTAATTTTGCTAGGGGTCCTTGATTCCGCACTCAGTCAAATATAGCCATGATGTCAAGAGAAGTGGATCTGATTTCATCTCTGGAATTCAATTCTTTTTCTGATACTGTCATCGATGGATTGACAGATAGGTACCCATCAGATCCAGATGTGGATGAGTTCAAGTAATTTTTTTCTCTTTTGTTGGTCCTCTCACCTCTTCCCACTGATTCATCAGTCCAGAACATCTGGAGGCCAAGGCTAGTGTTCTGGGAACATGTATTTAACTCACACCACAGCAGATGGCAAAATTGGAATTCAATAAAATATCTGGAATAAAAGGCTACTGTAATGAGACCAACTAACCATTATTGATTTTCACAATACAAATAACCCATCTAATTCATTAATTCCGTTCAGGGAAGGAAATCTGCCATTCTTACATGTCTGGCCAACATGTGACTTCAGATCCATAGCATTGTGGTTGACTGTTAAACTATTCTATGGGTGACAATAGTGATAACCAGAAAAACATATTGGCCATATTTGACCTAATGCCACAAGAATTCTTCAGGATTAATATTGAGGACTTTCAGGGCAGCCCTCTCCCATCTGCATGCCATCACCTCTGCTGGGCCTGTCCTGCTAATGGGCATGATATACCCATGCATGTGGTGCTTGGGACATTCTTTGTAAGGTATGATACTATGAATATTACAGTGTAAGGCTGTTACTTGCCTAGTTTGTGAGACTGCTCTCCCAATTTTGGAACTAGCCGTCAGCTGTTAGTAAAGCCAAATTTGTAGGGTGGACAGGGCATTGTCATTCCCAGTGCTCGGATAGATGCCAAATGGTCTAACTGGTTTATTTCTTTCCTTTAGACTCTTTGGTAGTTTGATACAACTGAGTGACTTTCAGAGAGCAGTTAAGAGTCAACCACATTGCTATGGGTCTGGGGTCACATGTAGACCAGACAGGCAAAAATTGTGGGTCCTTCCCTGAATGGAATTAGTGAGCCAGATGGGTTGCCTTTATTACGAAAACCAATGACAGTTAGTTGGTCTCATTACAGTAGCTTTTTATTTCAGACTTTTTATTGAATTCAAATTCCGTCTTTTGCTGTGGTGTGATTTAAACACATGCCCCCAGAACATTAGCCTGTCTTCTGGATTAGTAGCCGAGTGATGTTCTATTATTTCTTTGCCTCCCCTCAAAAGTGAATTTTGTGAATATGCAAAGTGTTTTGAAAGTTGTAGCTATGCTGCTTGCAGTACTTAGATCTTCTGATATTAGAATGATCATGCAGCATAGTAGCACCCTAAATCTATGATATAGCTGCTTATGACTATTCCAAACAACATCCAATCTATGTGGTAAAATAATCTATTCACAATTTCACTGCATGATATCATTTTTTCACCTTTTTCCTGATTTCAAGCTTACAGTTTGATTGGGAGTAACTGAAGACGATCTATTGGTTGGAAGGATTGTTCGTTCGTTTTGTAATACTCACTTTGCATTGCAATAGGTGCTCCATGCCTTTATTGATGCTGTTTTTGAAGAGTGGATGAAGCAAAACAGCCCCGCAATGAGCTCTTGGCCAGAGGAGATGGCACCGATTGGCCACAACAGGCAATCTAACATGGTGCCATTTTATCCACCTGTGACCAATGAGGAACTGTTTGTATCATCAGCTGATCTTGGTTATTCGTATGAAATTGAATTGTCAGGTAGGTTGTAAAAACAGTCTCTCACTTTATTTCATTCTTCTCCCAGCTTGAGTGCAAAGAAATATGATTTGCACTGTGACCTTCTCTATATAAAGTCATTATTGGCCAGCAGGCAGAATACTTCAATAGATTTACTTAGTTTCATTTGAAAGGCAAATTGTTTGGAGTCAATATTCACGAGAGGCATGGGAAGGGAGGGAGAACAACTGAATCATTGAATCATATAGTGCAAAGAGACCCTTCGGTCCATCGAGTCTGCATTGACAAAATACCATTCTAAATCTACACTAGGCCCACTTTCAAGCACTTGGCCCATTGCCTTACATCTTATGACATTTCAGGTGTACATTCAAGTATATTTTAAAGTTTTTGAGGTTCCCCACCTCAACTACCCTCCATGCAGTGCAGTTCAGATTCCCACCGCCCTCTGAGTGAAAATATGTTTTCTCAAATTCCCTTTTGACCTCCTGCCTTTCACTTTAAAATGATGCTGCCTTCTCATTGACCCATCAGCTAAGTGGAACAACTGCTTCCTATCCACTTGTCCGTGCCCCTCATAATCTTATCCACATCAATCAAGTCTCCCTAAGTCTACTTTACTCTAAAGCTCCATCCCAGAAAATCTCTTGGTGAATCGCCTCTCCACCTGCTCCAGTGCACTCGTTTTCTTGTACTATGGTGATCACAGCTAATGCAATACTCCAGCAATAGCCCATCCAAAGTCCTGTATAGCTCCAGCATAATTTCCCTGCCAAGATACTCTATGCCATGAATGACAAAGAGAAGCACCTTGTATGCCTTCTTAACTATCCTATTAACATGTCTTGCCATCTTCAGGGATCTGTTCACAAGCACCCAAGATCCTTGTGTTCCTTTGAACTTCTTAGTGTCCTACAAATCATTGGATATTCTGCTACTACATAGGAAACATTAAACTATGTCAGTCCAAGTTCCTGTCAAACTTAATGATAGTCCAAAGATGTGCAGGTTAGGTGGATTAGCCATGGTAAATGCAGGATTAGAACATAGAACATAGAAAAGTACAGCACAAAACAGGCCCTTCGACCCACAATGTTGTTCTGAGGATTATTCCTAATCTAAAATGAAATAACCTAACCTACGCAGCCCTCAATTCACTGCTATCCATGTGCATATCCAGCAGTGTCTTAAAAGTCCCTAATGACTCTGCTTCCACCACCACTGCTGGCAACGCATTCCATACGTTCTCAACTCTCTGTGTAAAGAACCTAACTCTGACATCTCCTCTATGCCTTCCTCCTAACACCTTAAAACTATGACACCTCGTGGTCAATCCTGCAGTGGGGAAAAGTCTCTGGCTATTGACTCTATCCATGCCTCTCATTACCTTGTATACCTCAATCAGGTCACCTCTCTTGCTCCTTCTCTCCAGAGAGAAAAGTCCGAGCTTAGTCAGTCTCTCTGCATAAGACAAGCACTCCAGTCCAAGCAGCATCATGGTAAACCTTCTTTGCACCCCTTCCAAAGCCTCCATATCTTTCCTATAATTGGGCGACCAGAACTGGACACAATATTCCAACGGTGACCTCACCAGGATTTTGTAGAGTTCCAGCAAAACCACGTGGTTCTTTAACTCGATCGCCCTGTTAATGAAAACCAAAACACCATATGCTTTCTTAACAACCCTATCCACTTGGGTGGCAACTTTGAGGGATCTATGCACTTGAAAACCAAGGTCTGGCTGTTCTTCCACACTGCCAAGAATCCTATCTTTAATCCAATATTGAGCATTCAAGTTTGACCTTCCAAAATGCATTACCTTGCATTTATCCAGGTTGAACTTTTTCTGCAGTGTAGAGATTCTATTCTATGATTCTATGACTTCATTTTTATGAGGTTTCCCACATGGATTTCAAAAGATTGAGCTGAAGTGGCCTGCTTTTAAGTTTTTTATTTACATAAATGGTAAATGAAAAAAAATGCTATTTACAAAGTAAGACCTTTTTTTTATAATTTAGAGGTTATGAAACAAAACATGTACAAATAACTTCATCTCTATATATATGTTTAACCTTTCCAATGAAGGATCATCTTAGACTTGAAACAATAACTCTTGTCACAGATACTGTCAGTCTTTCTGGGTTTCTCCAGAATTTTCTCTTTAAATCAGTTTTCTCACATTTGTAGTATTATTTATGTATTTAAGCTGGTAAGTGTTCAGCATTAAGCAGCTGTAGTCATGTTCCCTCCTCCCAAGATAAACAATCTTGGATTGTGTATGATTTGACTATTTTTCAAATTTATTTTTGATTGGATGTGGGTGTCACTAGCAAGGCCAATATTTGTGCCCAGCCCTCATTGCTGTTGCACTGAATGTCTCGCTTAGCCATTTCAGAAATGTTATTACACAGGGTAAACCCCTCTGCTAATTTAAACCAGCCACACAGCAGATATTCACCCTATGCTATAATCTGTGAAAATTCGAGAGGCAAAGAACTATCCCAAAGGTCACTATTTCAAGTAAAAATGAACAACTTTATTCTTTAAGTCCAACAGAGAATATCAAAACCAACAACTATTTACAACTTCTTTCTCTTAAAACTTATCTTTTACCTCCCACTCTACAATTCTATACCAATTAAAAAATCCTGATTAAGATTTACAAAAACAAATCACGTTTCTAAACCAGTCAGCTTTGCCGATTCTTCTTTATAGATTTTCCTCTGTAGATTCTCTCCAGGTCAGCCTCGATGTTCTGCTGCACAAACTCTCCACAGACAGGTACCTTTCACAGAGCTCTTTAGCTAAAAGTCTACATTCATTGGCCTTTGGCAGTTCTTCCCATTACTGTTCAAAATGTCCGGTTTTATACCTCAAAACTTTGGATCATTTCACTGGTTTTAATATTATCAAAATACTTCAAAATAAATTCAAATTTGATTGGATTTTCATATCTTGCGGCATCATTTAAACTGATTGGCCAAATTTGAATTTGTTTTTGTTTCATGGCAACACAGCTGCTGCTATTTGTTTTGACCAAGTGTTACATTGTTACCTTGTTCAAGAATCTCTGTATTTGTCCATCCTTGCTAGCTTCTCAACTCTCCTAAAGATACAGTACACCTCCACACCTTCATAACAGAGGGCAGTTAAGAGTTAACCACATTGCTGTGGATCTGGAATTACATGTAGGCCAAACCAAGAAAGGATGGCAGATTTTCTTCCAGATAGGACATTAGTGTTAGATTTTTACAGTAATTGGTAATGGCCTCCATCACTGAGATTAGTTTTTAATTCCAAATTTGATTAAGACATAATATTCTTTGCTGCAATTCCAGAGAGAGGCAGGAAGGATTGCAAACATGCATTTTGGGAAAGTGATTGGAAGTCAGAGACTGGGTGGTGGGCATGGGGAGGAGTTGGATTACAGTTGCAGTGCAGCATATTGAAGGAGAAGGAGTAAGAGAGGTTAGTCGTCAGAATGAGGAAGAGATTGGACATCAATCAAAGACTAAAGTTTAGGAAATTTGGGAGGTGGGGAGAATGTTGGTGGGAAATTGGAGGGCAAGGTGGTGCCAGTGGTTTTACACTTTTTTTTGTGGACAAGGTTTCAGTTAGTTCAAAGTTTGTGCGAAGATTTGTAGCTCGGGTGCTCGTTGTTGTGGTTCTGTTCACCGAGCTGGGAATTTCTGATGCAGACATTTCGTCCCCTGTCTAGGAGACATCCTCAGTGCTTGGGAGCCTCCTGTGAAGGGCTTCTGTGATCTTTCCTCCGGTATTTGTAGTGGTTTGAATCTGCCGCTTCTGGTTGTCAGTTCCAGCTGTCCGTTGCAGTGGCCGGTATATTGGGTCCAGGTCAATATGCTTCAAATCTTCGCACAAACTTTGAGAGACGCTAAGACAAGCCAGGAATTGGGATTCCTGTGCCAACCGCCTAAGCGCCACATACGAACAACTCCGGTTCCTGCATGAATGCCAAAAGAATCAAATTCTTCCACCATATGTTAGATACAGACCACCAGTCAAAAACCCACAAGCCAGGGACACAGCCAGACAGAATGGATTCAGAATGATCCAGGTAATGATTACAGACGCTCACAACAGACTTCACAAATACAGAAAAGAAATTGCACGCCAAAAATCGTTAATTTCAAAAACCACAAATCAGGAATGGACCCGGACCATAGAACAGGCCGTCACCATAGGACAGAACAGGACCACACAACGCAAAAAAATGGCACTAAAAGAAAAAATGGCCAAACTAACACACAACAGAGAGGACACCACAACACACACCTGGGTTAGAAACTCTCCCACAGACATCTCACAGACACGGAAAGAATAATACTGGCCAAGGGACTCAACTACAACCATAGGGACGCCAATACAGCAGACTTCCTAGCAGCACTAGAATGCACACTCAGGAACAATGGACTGACAGAAGAGACAAAGTATCGTACCTCTTATAACAAGGAAAAATAAGCACATTGACCTGGACCCAATATACCGGCCACTGCAACGGACAGCTGGAACTGGCAACCAGAAGCAGCAGATTCAAACCACTACAAATATCGGAGGAAAGATCACAAAAGCGCTTCACAGGAGGCTCCCAAGCACTGAGGATGTCTCCTAGACGGGGGACGAAACGTCTGCACCAGAAATTTCAGTTAGTTCCCTGACCGACTAAACTAATATGGAATTGGGAAGCTGAAAGAGGTGTTAGGCCCATTTTCACCTAGACAAAGCACCTGAATGCCCGTTATATTTTAGATAAGGAACACTATTCCTCTGTCTTGATTCAATTTGGTGACCACAGTGAGCTCGTGCCTTCATGTAGGACAAGGAGCAGCCTCTGTAGCTTTGTAAAAAGGGGAGACTTTGCATTGTAATTTCACAGTGAAATTTTCCAAATTATAGGAATATTTAACCATGAGTAATCCAGCATTTTTAAAGACTTCATTCGTTTATAATCCATAAAATTAACTTGTTTCATGTAATCTACAGAATTTAATATTTCCTTGGGTACCAAGCTAGCTGCGACCATCAGTGGAATCTTGCTGGGCCTTGTCCTGTTTGCTGTACTGCTGATGCTAATTCTGCAACGACGAAAGAATAGGGGTTTTGAACCTTTGTTAAGTTCAGAATTTTCCAACAAGATGTACACTGAAGAAGCTTAGTTTATGCAACAGTTTATTACTATTAATCTTTTATCCCTTTTGCAATGTTGTTTTGTGTCAGCAGTGCTATAATGTAAGATCATATAATACCAATGTATGTATAAGCTGATGAATTTGTATTTGATTCTTAGCATGATCTGTTTTATCAATGATGAGAAAATAACTGATTTGTCAGTTGGGAAGAATATGCTGTTTTTGTTGTCTGACATGATGATACATGATTTAGAGCTTTTTAGGATGTAATGGGCAAGGTTTGCTGCTGTGGCTTTTGCTGGGCAGCTTTTTAAAATGCAGATTAGATCTTTGATTTTCAAAATATTTTCAAAACCAAAATATAGCTGCAATAAGAATGAAATTCTAATTCATTTTCTATATTTCCAATTTATGATACTGTTATGACTAAGGTTATAGGAATGAACTGTCTTTCTGTAGTTCCACACATCACAACATAGATTTTAATGTTTATCTGGTTACCGATATGTTCAATTATATACTTCACTAATTTCAGAATGTAAAAGAAAATTCCATCAACCAGGTTTCTTTTATATTAACAAAATTATTGAATTATTATAAGACTCATTCAACAAAGGTGCAAAGCTGGTTAACACATACTTTAAAATTCGAAAGATTAAATATTAAGCCTTTCAAGTAACCTTACACAAATTAAGTTTCTCAGCTAATACCAATTTTTTAAAAAAACTTTGCATAATTGCTCATTTGTAAAAGAAGAAAATAAGATGTGATCTGTTCCAGGTGATATTTGGTTTGGGGTTAAGACACAAGTGCATAGGTGTCACTAGACCCGTGTGGTTGTTATTTTCAGAAGCAACTCGTTCAGGAGATATTGAAATAAAGTCTTCTAGAAGCTTCTCAGGAGAATGGCTACAACAGATTTTCCAGCTCTCCCACATGGCACTCAAAAATGCTTTTCCCAAAAAAAGTTGGGAAAGGATGTCTCAGTTGGCTTTTCGATTAACAGGCTATACCAACTGCCTTTTTGGAATAATATGCAAAACACAACTCAGAAATAACTGACAATCATAATCCCTGACATGTAACGTCCCTGTTCATATATTCAAGTAGTTCCAGAATCCATAAGAATCTGATTGTTTGCTTAGCTCAATTGTCTTTCCCAATAAGTGCTTGATGGAAAAGTCAAAAGTGTCCTTTTCAGTGATTTTTTTTTAAAAAGATAAATCCAGCCAACTCCATAGTCTTCTAAATGACTCAATTTTTACAATATTTTAACCCTGAGTCTTAAAAAATTTTGATAACCTTCATAACAATAGGTGCTTTAAAAATAAACATATAGCAGACATTAATCCAACACATTATTCCAACTTATGTGCAAGTTCCTTTGTCTCATGTACTGTGGTGAGATTATAAAAAGTTGTTTCTCGGAAATGTGTCAGTTTTATGATCCATAGTGTAACTCAACATACTGCCAATAAATGAAATTCCTCCCTTTTTATGTCTCACTGCTTTCTCATTGATTATAAAGTTAATTTTAATTTCCCTCAGAGGTCTGAAGAAGTGGTATGGAAACCCTGCTGCCTTCTAAGTGTCACCCAACATAGGCTTAACGCAGAAAGAGTACGTGGTGAATGATGAGACATGGGGTCCCCATTGTTAATCACTCATTGAGATATGCTGCAATAAGAAAGGGGTATCTAAAGTTAACCTCTGCCCTTTATGTAGGTTCCAATACCCCCTCACTTCCCACTTTGCTGGAACCTCATTAGAAACACTTGCACGTTGCCCTACTTGTCCCTGTCTGAGGATTCTAACAACAATCATAGGACCCATTGCAATACCAGCAGTAGCCTGCTGTCCTGGTGACGCTGTCAGTAATGTCGAGTTGCCAGCCTCAGATTAGTTCTTTGTCTTCAATTGTGTTGGAGGAGTGGGTGTGGGATGTTTGCCCCATACCAAATGGATTGGTGAATCTTGGCAGTTGGGTTCCATTGCCAAGCAGGCATTATATTCTTAAAAGAAACTCAAAGATCTATGGATGCTGGAAATCAGAAAAGAACAGAAATTTCTGGAAAAGGTCAACATATCTGGCAACATCTGTGAAGCGAAATCAGAGTTAACGTTGCAAGTCCAGTGACTATTCTTCAGTACAGACTGTAGCTAGGAAAAGGTTGCTTTATGTGCGAAAGATGGGGTGAGCGCAGGGGGAGGAGGAAATGCTAGATGGCGATGAAGCCCAGCGAGAGAGAGAGAGAGACAAAAAAAATTTGGGCAGAAAAAGGAATGTGAAAAGAGCAGCCTGGGAGAATCAATAGCTACTAATGATGATCATTAGTGAATGACAATGGGTTTGTGGTAGCAGCTCATATGATGACATGGCCTGGCGTTTGGTGGGTTGAGGTAAAGACATGGGAGAAGTTGCTCAGGACCTACAATTATTGAACTTGATATTGAGTCCTGAAGGGCTGCTGGGTCCCAATTGGAAAATGAGATGCTGTTCTAGCAATTTTGAGCTTCGCTTCGCTGGAATACTGCAGCAAACCTGAGACAGAAATGTTGCCCAGGGAACATGCTGTGTTGAAGTGCCAGGCAACAGGAAGCTCAGTGCTATTTTTGAAGACAAACACGGGTGTTCTGCAAAGCAGTTGCTCAGTCTGCATTTTGTTTCCACAATGTAGAGCAGACGGCATTGCAAGCAATTAAAACAGTAGACAATATTGAGTGAAGTACACATAGATTGCTGCTATGCTTGGAAGATGTGTATGAGGCCTTGGATAATCAGGAGGGAGGAATTAAGCATAAATGTGTTGTAATCTGGATTAGTGGTGCTGGAAGAACACAGCAGTTCAGGCAGCATCCGAGGAGCAGCGAAATTGACGTTTTGGACAAAAGCCGCTTTTGCCCGAAACGTCGATTTTACTTCTCCTCTGATGCTGCCTGAACTGCTGTGGTCTTCCAGTACCACTAATCCAGAATCTGGTTTCCAGCATCTGCAGTAATTATTTTTACCCCATAAATGTGTTGTAACTTTTACCATGGCAAAACACTGTTAGAGTATGAGGAGGTATTGGGATTGCAGGAGGAGTGGATCAAGGTGTCCCAGGAGGAATGGTTCCTGTGGAAGGGTGACAAGGAAGGGAAAGGGTTATGTGTCTAGTGGTGGCATCCTGCTAGAGGTGGCAGAAATGAAGGCTAATGATCCTTTTGATGTGGAGGCTGATGGGATGGTAGTTGAGGTTCAGGGAACCCTATGCTGTTGTGGGAGGGAAGATAAGGGGTGAGGGCTGAAGTAAAGTAGATGGGTTCGACACGATTGAGAGTCCTGTCATCCCCAATAACAGGGAATCCCTGGCTGAGGAAGAAGGTGGACAATTTGGAGGACCCCCCCTATAGATACTGCCAACATCAGAACAGTTGCAATGGAGTTGGAAAAACTGGGAGAATGGATTAGAGTACTTACAGGGAGCAGGGTGCAGGGGTGTATAGTTAAGGTAACAATGGGAGTTGGTGGGTTTGTAGTGGAATTTGGTAGCCAGCCCATCCCCAGAAATGGAAACAGATATGTCAAGGAAGGGAATGGAGGAGTTCAAGATGGAATAGGTGAAGATGGGAGTTGAGTGAAAATTGGAAGCAAAATTGATAAACTTTTCTAATTCTGGATGAGAGAGGAAAACAGCACTGATGATATCATTGATATACCAGAGAAAGAGTTGTGGAAGGGGGCCCAAGTAGGACTTGATTAAGGAAGGCCAGCTGGTGAAGGTTGGTGAAGGATGGAACGGTTCAGGCCTTCATGAAGAAGTGGAGAACCTTGAGACCAACCTAATGGGGGCTAGACATATAAAGGGATTGCATGTCCATGGATGAAGAGGAGGGTCTAGATACTGCAAACTGGAAATTCTGAAACTGATGTAAAGTGTCCAAAGACTCACAGATATAAGTGGGAAAGGACTGGAGAAGGCAAGAAGAAATTGAGTTAAGGTAGGAAGACATGAGTTCTGTAGGAAAACAACGTGTTTGACTGGGCAGTCCTGTTTGTAGGTTTCCATCAGTCAAACTGCCCCTGTTATATTCTGATAAGTTGCAAATTCATTGCCTTAAGTATTCATGAAATGCCCTTTTGAAGTCTCTCATTGTGTCCACTTGCATCACTCATTGACAACAGCATTTTGTGAGTGAATGCATTATTTCTCACATGCCTCATTTGACCAAGCCTTAGATCGAGTCTGCAGGTCCATCTGTAATTAACTGTTGGGAACAGATTTTCTTTGTCTACCATGGGTCACAATTTGGCTTGTTGAGGGGTCCTTTGTGACCCCTGAGCTATTTAAAAGATATAGCTATGTGCGACTACATGAGTTTGCAAGGTGCTGCTCCTCCAGTCAAAGGCCAACTCTCTCAAAGTGGGCAACAAGGATGGGGGAGAGAAGAAATTCTGTGAGCAGCAAGTCACACAACCTCATTGGACAAATATAGTCTGAGGTCTGGAGCCAAAGTGAAGAGCCTGATGGATAGGGAACTGGAAGCTTTACAGGAATCTACTGGGTTAGGGAGCACATGCATGATAGTTGAGTCTTGGGAGGAGGCAGGGAGAGAAATGGTGGCAAAAAATCTGTGGGGTTAAGAATTAACTAAATGAAAATTCAGGTAGGTCAACGGCAAGAGCAGTGGATGAGTGACTGGGGAAAATGCGTATAAGTGGCAGAGGGCATGGGTGAGTGAGTGGCAGGGAAGGGGGAAGGAATTGACTGGATTAGTGATTGAGTGATTATGAGACTAACTGGGTAGGTAAACTCACAAAGTTGTGTGGGAAGGATTTCCAGAATTTTGATCCAGTAATACTGGCGTAATGGTGATCTATTTCCAAGTTAGGATGGTGAGTGGCTTGGAAGGGAACTTGCAAATGATGGTGTTCCCATGTATCTTTCTATTTAGTGCGCATTGGTCTGGAGATACTGGCTGATGAGTTATGGTGAATTTCTGCAGTGCATTTAGTAGATGGTGGGGATGGGAGTGGATATTTGTGAATATGATGTCAGTCAGTCAGGTTGCATTATCCTGGATTGTGTCAAGCTACTTGAATGCTATTGGAGCTACACTCATCCAGGAAAGCTGAAAGTATTCCAGGTGCCTTGACCTGGTCTTGTAGTCACTGTATTTATATGATTAATCCAGTTGAATTTCTTGTTAATAGTTACCCCAGGATGATGATGGGGGATTCAATGACGATAACAGCAATTACTGTCAAAAGGCAGTGGTTAGATTGTTTCTTATTGAAGAGAGTCATTTGTGTGGTGTGAGTGTTAATTGCTACTTGTCAGCCAAACCCCAGATATTGTCTAGGTCTTGCTGCATTTCAATATGGACTGTTTCAGTAACTGTTTCAGTAATTGAGGAGTTGTGAATTGAGCTGAACATTGTGCAGTCATTTCTGACCTTATTGATGGAGGGAAGGTCATTAATGAACCAGCTGAAGATGGTTGGGCCAATGATACTACTCTGAGGAACTCCTGCAAAGTTGTCCTGTAGCTGAAATGACTGACCTCCAACTACCAAAACCACCTTTTTATGAGCCGAGTGTGACTTCCATCAGCAGAGATATTTCCTCCAGATTCCATTCGACAATATGACAAGATTACTTTATTCTCCTTGGGATAAGAAATGAGAAGTGGGTAAAATGAAATATGTCTCATGGCAGGCTTGCCATCATATCTTTGTTCAGTCACCAATTAGATGTAGGTGCTTCAGTCTTTCATTAATCACTATACTTATAATTCTGACACACAAATTACAAGAGAACGCACTGATGCATGCAAAAAATTTTGTTTTGTGAGGTTTGTTTATTTGTACCTATGATTAGAGATTTCATATTTGCACAGTTTAAAATCATTACTGAAACATTAAAAGGGGTGCAGCAAATGGTAACAAAATTAATGGGTTGAGAATTGAAGAGAAAAGAAAACAATAAAAAGAGGGTAAAGGCAAAAACAAAATTACAAAGCGCACCTATTACTTTACTCCTCCCAACAATTCAACTTATCACTGATAACGAGCATCAGGAAGCTCTGTGATGTTACTTCGCTTCTTGCAAGTAAATGCTTCACTAATATCCAGCTCAACTCTGTTACTAACATTGGTCATTCAATAAGACAAAGGGTCCAGCTCATGTTGTGGGAGGTTCTTCTCCTGATGATCAAGTGAGCTTTCTCTTTCTGAGATCTCTTGCCCACAATTCTACTGAACGACTAATGCACCCAATTATTTATGCTCTTTTGATATGGATGAAGGTACTTCATAATATTGACAAGCTACTCTATCTAATGGAATCTGCATTTAAAAATGCAATAACCAATGTTTTGTAACTTTTATTTAAACAATGATTCACATCTGCCAAGAAAACTGTTCATTCTTTCTTTTGCTTTCTCCTGTAATCTTCCATTTGAAGCTCTGTGTAGTCAGCTTTCCAGGAAAGGATGACTACATTTTATGAGAGCAAATTACCTCAATTCAAGGCCATTTATCATAACTGAAACAATAGCATGCCTAACTGGCCTGTAATGCCTCATTTACTGAAATGGCCATTGTACTTGTCACTCATTTAAATGAGCTATTTTAGAAACATTGGACTGATGCTGCTTTCTTGTTCTAGGTCATTTTATTGTAAAGTGTGATGGGCAGACTTGTCAATCATTCCCCTGCATTCATTTAAAAGGATTTTGTTTTGTTTACACATGCAGCTTTGTTTGGTGCTGGTCTGACTTTTATATTTGCCTTTTTCAGATCTCCCACTCCAGTTCTATTGTCATGAAGCTGTTACAGGTTTGATTCTTGGACATTTAAATCTCTGGTGAACAGACGTGTGATCTGCTAAATCAAGTCCTTTAATTAGATCCATGAATAGCATTAAGAATACCTGGTGTTGTTCTCAACTTTTCTCTTGGATTTCCATGGTAACAAAGACCATGTCTGAAGTTTCTTTGGAAGGCCGAAAGCTGCACTCTGTCTCTGGCAGGATTTCTTCAGTCATGGGAAGTAGGTCATTCAGGACACTATGTCTCAGCATTTTTCCTACTTTGGACAAGAGGAAAATACCTCAGTGGTTTCCATAATTTCTCTCTTCATTAAGATAGTTACAATTGTCTCATTCTGAAAGCCAGAGGTGAGTGTTTGCCCCCACAACTTTCCAAGATGAGTCCATAGAGCAAGCAAAAGCATTGATGTTTTCAGCTGGAATACCATCAGAGCTGCAGGTTTTGTTGTTATTCATCCATTTCCTTATTATAGCTTACCCAGGGAGCGTGGATGCTGGCACCTTGTGGGGGCGATAGCATGGAAAGGATCAACTGTCACAGTGGGTTAATGATTGAGGAGCTGTTCAAAATGTTGTTTCCAGCATTAACTGATGGTATGGTCAATCTTAAGAGTAGAGATACCATTCCAGTAAGTGAAGAGGATTTTTTCTATTTCATCTTGGTGTATTAGTGTGGCCCTGTAGCTTCATAGAAAGCTTTGGCATGTTGGATCTCTTGCGTTTTCTCTTCAAATCCCATGTCCTTTATATTCAAAATTTGTCTTTGGGGGTTAGTCTCGAGCTGTTGGAAAACTGCCTTCATAACTTGCGACTGGTTTCTTCTGCTAGGTCATGAATGCTACTTACTCTTTTTCCAGGAGGTTTCATCAAAGCAGTCCTGGTGATGATGGTGTCTGAACACAATGGTCTAGCCACAGGAATCAGCTGACTTTATTGGGGTCTCATTATCCTGGAATTGAGTGTATGTGAGAAGAGTTCCCAGACTGGTCATAAGCTGGCTTTGGAATTCCTCTCTCTCTGGTAAGGCAGCTTTAGTGTGGAGAGTGTTATCTCCTTCCTTGTGCACTGTTAGATCTTATCACACCTTGGTGCTAGATGTGTGTTAATTTCTATTGAACAAGTTGACCATCTTTCCAGCAGAATTTGTTTTCCACATAACTCAATGTCTGATCTTTGACTTGATTGGCAACGTAATTTTGGAGACCTAGGCTCTCTCCACAGGTTTTGTATTTTTTCTTCTGGCTGGAAGTAGGCTTTGTTATAATGTCCCGTACTGAGTATACATTCTCAGCAGATGTATAACCTTGGCCTTTTCCTAGAGTCCCGGACAACCTTGGGATTGAAGTCCTCTGGGAAGGTTAAGCTTTTCTTTTGGGATGACAGTGATGACTTCATGAAATTGGAATAGAACTTTCCTATCACAACTTCATCAAGATGAAGGGTTGAGGGATAAATGCAGCATATTGACTATAGTTCCGCTGCAGCTAAAGTTTGGAATCTTTCGCTTATCCCACTGGGGAGCTTGGGCAAGTGTATTCAGGATGCTATTCAGACAACACAGAGGTTACTATCTGTCTTGCCTTTCCAGTAGAAAGGTGTCTCCCCTGCTTGTTCTTCAACTGCCCCTCCCCAGGAAAGTGGGTTTTATTTAGGGCAGTGATGCCGTTTGGAGTGTCAATAGTTCAAACTATTGCACAAGTTCTGAGGAAGGGTCACCGGGCCCAAAACGTTAACTCTGAATTCTCTTCACAGGTGTTGCCAGATCTGTTGAGCTTTTCCAGCAACTTCTGTTTTTGTATACAATTGTAGATCTTCTTTCTAGATGTTCAATTCAAAGTTACAAGTTGGATTAGCATCTTGGTGTGGTGGTCTGTGATGCTGTTGGAAGTTCTTTTCTCCTTGTAACATCACCCATATCAGTAAGTTTGAGGGGAAAATATCAGACAAAAAGTAGTTCAAAATGTCTTCATTGGCAGACAAGCTGAAGGAATATTAAGTATTTCACAGCTTAGGAGGGTGGAAGAAATCTACAGCAGCAAGGCAATCCTGCTCATTGTGGTTTGACATCACACCAAAATCTAATCATCAATCATTACAATATGCATAATGACAGTGCCCCAGGATCTGCATGTTAATGTCTACTAGGGTCTATTTGCTAAGCCCTACAGGAATGGAGAATTGATGATTTTGAAAGGGCTGTGAAACTGTGAATCCTGTGTCAGGAAACTGCACAGATATTGTATACATGGAAGCTATTCGATGCCTCCATTAGAACAGATGTGTCTATGGACAGCAGGATCTGTGACCGAACAATTCTTGCTGCTCATTCCAAATTGGGAAGGGGGCTAGGAAAAGGTATTCTTAGACTGTAACACGTTTTCTGGTTGGAGAATGCACTGAGTAGTCCTTTATGGTTAAGATGACAATATCTTTGCCAGAGCCCAATAGAGACTGACTCACCTGGGACTGGAGAGTAGCTGGCTGTTTAATCAGAGATGGGACTTGCTCTCTAAAGGTCTTTCTCTGAACCAGTCAAGACCCGCCTGATGTATTAAATGTCTGTGGGTCAGCTCGCTTGAGGAAGGCTCAGTTAATTTTGATTTTGTCAGTAGTTTGGGGATGGAAAACCTACCAATGTGTAAATCCCAGGTCTGTCAGACATTCTCAGTGTTAACGACTGTGGCAAAGCGAAAGTTGAGAATGCTGCCCCTCCAATCTGCGGCATGAGAAAGGTGGATGGCACATTCTGTTAGTGCATGGCCATGCAGCTATAGCCAATGTGCTAACGGGGAACATAAGCAGCGTTCCCTTTAAGATGAATGCCTGTGCAGCAAGCTGAAAGGAACCGTGCAGTGTTGGCATTGGAGAGAACATTAAAGATTGTGCTCAGGAGCAGTCAATTTCTCAGGTAATGAATTAGTTAGCCCTAGACACAATTTAATGAACCATGAAAATATTTATTGAATTACATGAAGTAGCCAATCTGCTTAACATATTTTACATTGGGTCTTTGCAATCATTTGATAATGGCAAATGATCAATGTCATTTGCCTGATACAGGTTGCTGCCAGTGATAAGCATAAACAAAGTGAGTGGTGTGGACAGGCTTGCTTTTAATCTCCTCAAGATCGGTGGGAATAAGACATGGCTGTAATAGAGGTTCTGAATTCCTTTGGCTGTAACCATGTTGTATGTTAGCACCTTTCTTATAAAAATACAACTAGATACACTTTTGTAACTCACTGTGCTAACACCCAACAATTCAACACACCTAGTTACGTTCAATAGTGGATCAGTTTTTCTATGTAATAGCCAGCTACTCTGATCCAGACTGAAATCCTGCTGGTCACTAAGACTAGCAAATGCTGACTTTTTATTTAAGCATTTAGTACACTGTACAATCCAGAGAGACAGCAGAGCAGCACATTAGATCAGAACGTGCGGAGTTAAAATGCCAAGTTAAAATGTACAAGTGGAGGTAGGCTAAAATTAAAACAGATAGGCGTAAATTGTACTTTTAATTAGGAAGATGAGACGTTCCCTTATTCAACATTTTGTCGGCAATGACTGAAAGCCTGTGCAATTGTAATGTTGTGAAAGCCGTAAAGAAGCTGTGACTAACGGTCAAAAAATAGCAGCAGGGACAGATGTTTTTAGCACTTCTTAAGCTGCTAATGAGCCACTTAACCATATAGATGTCAAGCAGCCCATTGACGCAGTTGTGGAATCTGTCATGGTGGACTTGAAACTACACTTGAATTAAGCATAATTTATGGATCAAGCCCTGGAGGCGCTGATGAGATATATATTATGCAGAAACAACATCATTGGTCAAAAATGATAACCTTCATAATCCTGAAACAGCAAGTGTTTATAGAGTGGGTGGTGCTCTAAGTGTGAGAGGGCAGGAACATTTATTCAGTGAGTGATTGCTGTAAGGACTTCTCATTAGTACATCTCAGTCAGGCATTTTCATTGCTTTACAATAAAGGTATTCACACATATATGGTATCTCTACAAACTACAGAATAACACATGACTGTGCTGCAATTGAGGACTGATCTGAAGCAGACAACATATTGAGCATCTTCAGTTTTCCATTTGCTGCCACATCAAAGAGATGGCAGAAAGTCTGTGCCAGGAAACAGGACTTTACTGTGTACTCACTAAACAGAGAATAGCAGGCAAACAATTTTGCATTCCAGTATTGAACTGTTCTGACACACAATCACTGAATGCGCAGTTGGTGTGTGAACATGCTCAGCACATCATCTGGTCATTGCATGCAACCAAGCAGGTCATGCATTTTTTTTTAACTCAGCCGTAGAATTTGAAAGATGTTGACAATTTACTGCCCATCCCTTGTCTTTTTGTTGGCAGATATTTATTTCTGAGAGCGCCATCAAAGATCCATTCCTAATTACCCCTGGAATGGTCAACTGCCTTCTTGAATTACTGCAGCCTATCTGGTGATGGGGCATCGAGAGTGGTGTTAGAAACAATGTTAAAGCAGTTCGACCCAGTGAAAGTGAGGGAACAACAATATAGTTCCAAGGCTGGATGGTGTTTTAGAAATGGAAAGGAACTTAGATGATGGCACTCCCATGCATCTGCTGCCTTTTTCCCTCTGGGTGTTAGAGGGCACAGTTATAGCAGTGATGTTGAAAAAGACTTGGCAAATTGCTGCAGGACACCTTGTAGATGATACAGTATGGTGTCAATCAAGTAGTTTGCTTTCTCATAGATGTTTTCAAGTTTTTTGTATGTTGCTGGAGCTGCACACATCCAGACAAGCGGTTGATATTCCATCACACTGTTAACTTGTCCCTTGTAGTTAGTGGACAGGGTTTTGGGAGATAAAAGGGGAGTTACTCACTGCAGGATTCCTAGTATTTCACCTGCTCTTGTAGCCAAAGTATTTATATGGCAATTTGAGTTCAGTTTCTGGTCAATGTTAACTCCCAAATGTTGATAGCAGGGATTCAGTGATAGTGATGCCATTCAACAATGCTTAGCTTCTCTCATATTGAAGATGGCAATTGTGTAGCACAAATGTTACTTGCCAGTTATCAACTCAAGCCTTGATACTGTCCGGGTTTTGCTGTATTTGAACAATAAGATTGCCAAAATATTTGAGAAATTGAAAATGATGCTGAACATCTCTATTGCTGACCCTATGATGGAGGAAGCAGCTGGAGAGGTTTGGTCGAAAGACACTATCCTGAGGAACTCTTGGAGATATATCCTGGAGCTGAGGTAATTTATCCCAACCACAGAACTATTTTCCTTTGTGCCAAGCCTGACACCAACCAGTGTAGAGTTTTTCCCTTGATTCCCCTTGATGTCAGTTTTCCTAGAGCTCCTTGATGCACACTCTGTCAGATGCTGTCTTGATTTAACAGGTAGACCCTCTTAACTCATGACTAAAGGGAAAATGAAGGTGAGTGACTCACATGATTTGCTGCTTCAGACAGCAGTGCAGAACTGATGAGTTAAATTATTTCTTTCTGAGCTGTAACCATCTTTTGATTTAAGATTTCTCACCATCTTACAAATGATGTGCACAGTAGAGACCAAAATGTTCAGTCAGTCTGGGTGGAAATAAAAACAAGGGTAGAAACCTTTTGGTAGGAGTAATTTACAAGCCACTGAACAGTACTTCTGAAGAAGGGCATAGTATAAACCAAAAAATAATGAAGTCTTATGAGAAAAGCACAACGATAATTATGGGTGATTTGAATATTCAAATTGATTGGATTAATCAACTTGGCAAAGGTAGCCTCGAAGAAAGATTCATTGAGTTTATGAGAGGCTGTTTCTTAGAGCAACGTCATGGAGGCAACAAGAGAACTGGCTACTTAGATTTGGTATGAGAGAACATAGAACAATACAGTGCAGTACAGGCCTTTTGGACCCTCAATGTCCCGTCAACCTGTGGAACCAATCTGAAGCCCATTTATACCATTTCATTTTCATCAATATGTTTGTCCAATGACCATTTAAATGCCCCTAAAGTTGGCGAGTCTATTACTGTTGCAGGCAGTGTGTGCCGTGGCCCTTCTAATCTCTGAGTAAAGAAACTACCTCTGACATCTGTCCTATATCTATCATCACTTAATTTAAAGCTATATCCTCTTGTGCTAGTCATCGACATCCAAGGAAAAAGGTTCTCACTGTCCAACCTATCTAACCCTCTGATTATCTTCAGTGCTTCAATTAAGTCATCTCTCAACCTTCTTCTCATTAACAAAAACAGCCTCAAGTCCATCAGCCTTTTCTCATAAGACTATCCCTCCACACCAGGCAACATGCTGGTAAATCTCCTCTCAACCCTTTCTGATGCTTCCATATCCTTCTTATAATGTGACCAGAACTGTACGCAATACTCCAAATGTGGCTGCACCAGAGTTTTACACAAATACAGCATGATCTCATGGTTCCAAAACTCAATCCCGTTACCAACAAAAGCTAACTGTATGCCTTCTTAATAACCCTATCAAACTGGGTGGCAACTTTCAGGGATCTATGTACCTGGACGAGATTTCTCTGCTCATCTACACGAGCAAGAGTCTTAACATTAGCGCTGTATTCTATTCCTGTTGCTCCTTTCAAAGTGAATCACCTCACACTTTTCTGCATTAAACACCATTTGCCACCTCTTAGCCCAGATCTGCAGCTTATCTATATCTCTCTATGTTCTTCAGCACTAACTACAACTGCATCGATCTTAGTGTCATCTGCAAATTTACTAACCCATCCTTCTATTCTCTCATCCAGGTCATTTATAAAAATGACAAACAGCAGTGGCCCCAAAACAGATCCTTGCAGTACACCACTAGTAATAAACTCCAGGATGAACATTTCCCTCAATCTTCTTTCAGCTAGCCAACTTGCGATCCAAACCACTAAATCACCCTCAATCCTTTACCTCCGTATTTTGAGCAATAGCCTAAGGGGGGAACCTTATCAAACACCTTGCTGAAATCCAGATACACTACGTCAATGGCTTTACCCTCATCCACCTGTTTGGTCACCTTCTGAAAGAACTCATGAGGTATGATTTACCCTTCATAAAACCGTGTTGACTATCCCTAATCAAATTATTCCTCTACAGATGATTATAAATCCTATCTCTTAAAAACTTTTTCAATACTTTACCCACCACTGAAGTAAGGCTCACTGGTCTGTATTTACCAGGGTTGCCTCTACTCCCCTTCTTGAACAAGGGAACACTTGCTATCCTCCAGCCTTCTGGAACTACTCCTGTATACGACGACATAAAGATCAAAGCCAAAGGCTCTACAATTTCCTCCCTGGCTTCCCATAAAAATCCAGGATAAATCCCATCCAGCGCAGAGGACTTATCTATTTTCACACTTTCCAGAATTGTTAACACCTCCTCCTTGTGAAACTCAATCCCAACTAGTCTAGTAGCCTGGATCTCCATATTCTCCTCGACAACATTGTCTTTTTCCAGTGTGAATACTGACAAAAAATATTCATTTAGTGCTTCCCCATCTCCACAGACTCCACGCACAATTTCCCACTATTATCCTTGATTGGTCCTAATCTTTAGGTAAAAACAATGACTGCAGGTGCTGGAAACCAGATTCTGGATTAGTGGTGTCATTCTTTTATTCCTGATATATCTATAGAAAGGTTTAGAGTTTTTCTTGATCCTATCTGCCGATGACTTCTCATCTCTCCTCATGGTTCTTCTGGTCTTTCCTGGCTAACTTGTAACTCTCATCTGCCCTAACTCAGCCTTCACGTCTTATTCTAACATATGCCTACTTCTTCCTCTTAACAAGAGATTCAACTTTTCTCTCGCTCGACCACTTCCTCCCTGCCTGATTGGTACATACTTATCAAGGACACAAAGTAGCTATTCCTTGAATAATCTCCACATTTCAATTTGCCCACCTCTTGCAGTTTCCTTCCCCATCAAATGCATCCTCTATCTTGCCGAATTGCATCATAATTGCCTTTTCCCCAGCAATAATTCTTGCCCTGTGATTTATACTAATCCCTTTCCATTACTAAAGTAAACATAACCAAATTGTGGTCACTCTCACCAAAGTGCTTACCTACCTCCAAATCTAACACCTGGCTGGATTCATTACCCAGTACCAAATCCAATGTAGCTTTGCCCCTTGTTGGCTTGTATACATACTGTGTCAGGAAACCATCCTGTACACATTGGACAAAAACTGACCAATCTAAAGTACTCAGACTATTGAATTTCTAGTCAGTAATTTGAAAGTTAAAGTCACCCATAACAACTACCCTGTTACTCTTGCTCCCATCCTGAATTTTCTTTGCTATCCTTTCCTTTACATCTCTGGAACTATTCAAAGCACTATAGAAAACTCCCAACAGGGTGACCTCTCCTTTCCTGTTTCTCACCTCAGCCCATACTACCTCAGTAGAGTCCTCAAACATTGTTTCTGCTGCTGTGATACTGTCCTTGACTAACAATGCCACATCTTCCCCTCTTAACATATTCTCTGTTCTCACTGAAACATTTAAATCCTGAACCTGCAACAGCCATTCCTGTCTCTGCTCCATCCATGTCTATAAAGTGGACACAACATCGAAGTCCCAGGTACAAGTTCACCTACCTTATTCTGGATGCTCCTGGCGTTGAAGTAGACACACTTCAAACCATCTTCCTGCTTGCGACCATGAAACCTCATTTCTGACCTCACTGCTCTCAACCTCCTTGACACTGGAACTACAATTTAGGTTCCTATCCCCCTGTTGAATTAGTTGTAACCCTCTGGAAGAGCATTAGCAAATATCCCCCCCAGGATATTGGTACTCCTCTGCTTCAAGTGTAGACCATCCTGTTTATAGAGGTCCCACGTACACCAGAATGAGCCCCAATTATACAGGTATCCGAGACTCTCCCTCCTGCAGCACCCCTGTAGTCATGTGTTCAACTCCTTTCTCTCCCTATTCCTCACCTTGCTACCACAGGCAACAAACCAGTAATCACAACTGTTTGTTCTAGCAATAAACTTCCACCCTAGCTCCCTGAATTTCTCCCTTATATCCCCATCCCTTTTCCTACCTATGCCGTTAGTGCCTATGTGGACCATGACTTGGGGCTGCTCCACCTCACTGTCAAGGATTCCGAAAACACGATCCAAGAGATCATGACCCCTGGCATCTGGGAGCAGGCAACACACCAACCGTGAGTCTCTCTTCTTCCCACAGAACCTTCTCTCTGTTCCCCCTAACTATGGAGTCCCCAATAGCAAATGCTCTGCTCCTCTTCCCCCTTCCCTTCTGAGCAACAGGGACAGACTCTGTACCCCATGGCTTACCCCGGTAAGTTGTCCCCCCCCAGCAGAATCCAACATGGCATACTTGTTATTGAGGGGAATGGCCACTGCCTGCCAGTTCCCTTTCTGTCCCTTGACAGTAACCCATCTGCCTTTTCTTGCACCTGGGGTTTGACTATCTCCCTATAACTCCTCTCAATAACCCCTTCCGCCTCCTGACTGATCCAAAGTTCATCCAGCTTCAGCTCCAGTTCCCTAAAGCAGTTTTTGAGAAGCTGGAGTTGGTGCACTTCCCACAAAGGAAGTCAGCAGGGACACTAGTGGTGATCCTTACCTCCCACATTCTGCAGGAGGAACATTCAACTGCCGTAACCACCATTCACAATGTTCTAAATTCCCAAAGAGACTGTAGAAAGTTAAAGCATAAAAAAAACTACTTACCTTCCCAATCTGGCGTACAGAACTTTTTTTTTGGTTAGAGGAGGACGATGGGTGGGAGACACTATCTAGTATTTCAGGTAACACAACCACCCAAATATATTACTTCACTGATTCAGCAGTCCCATGTCTGCTCCTGCTCAGCGTGTGCTTCACCTATTCACGAGGTAATTTACACCTTGGTCGACGTTCCTGCTCTTCCTGCTGCTGAAACAAAACTGGAGAGACCTGATGCTCAAGGTAAGTTTTTAAATCAGTGATTCACCTTCCTGTCAGCCCCTGGTTGTCGCTCCTGCACTTCCTGCTGCTGAATGAAATGAGGAAAGATTGATAAGTCGTCTTGTAGTTAAGGATCCTCTTGGAAGGAACGACCACAACACATTAGAGTTTCACATTCAGATTGAAAGAATGAAGACAGCATTGCATGCAAAAGTTTTAATATTTGACAAAGATAATTATACAGCCCTGAGGAACAGTTGGTCCAAGTGGACTGGGCAAATATTTTAAAGGGCAGGACAGTTGACGAACAATGGCAAATGCTTAGAGAGATACTAAATACTTCTCAATTAGATTATATTCCAGAGAGGAAGAGCAATTGTAAAAAGGTGAAAAATCAGTCATGGTTTAATAAGGAAGTCAAGGATAACATAGGAGTACACGGTGGCTCAGTAGTCAGCATTGCTGCCTCACAGTACCAGGGACATGGGTTTGATTCCTGCCTCAGGCTACTGTCTGTGTAGAGTTTGCACATTCTCCCCATGTCTGCATGGGTTTCCTCTGGGTGCTCTGGTTTCCTCTCACTGTCCAAAGGTGTGCAGGTGAGGTGGATTGGCCATGCTAAATTGGCCATAGTGTTCAGGGATGTATAGATTAGGCATTTAGCCTGGGGTAAACATAGATTAGTGGGGGAATGGGTCTGGGTGGGTTACTCATCAGAGGGTCAGTGTGGACTTGTTGGGCTGAAGGGCCTGTTTCCACTCTGTAGGGATTCTATAAATTCTATAAAGGCAAAACCTAGGGCGTATTATGCTGCAAAAGGTAGTGGCACTCTGGAGGTTTGAAAGAACTTTAAATGTCAGCAAAGTGTTGAAAATCACAATCAAAAGAACTAAATGAACAATGAAAGACAACTAACAGAAATCATAAGCACTGATACCAAAAGGGAAGGGAATAGTGTTTGGAGGATGACAGTGGCAGATAATAATGAGAAACTCAGAAATGGCAGAGGCACTAAACTAATATTTTGTCTGTTTTCACAGTTGGGAAGATAATTATTTCTTCCTTATTGTTATGAACCAGGCCAGAATCCCTCAAAACATTTCAAGAAAGTAGCCCAGACCCTAACTTTGCTAGTTGTTTTACGCAGGTGTAACGCAAATATTCCTGGAGAGACGCAGCAGGTCAACTCACTTAGTGTTAAACAAAACAGAATTTATTTACAAGATTACTGAATGAAATACCAACAAAAGAGAACAGAATAGTGAATAACTTAACCTATCCGAAAATCCAACAGATTATCCCAACTTTCTGATACTGTTCCAAATATTTGCAGTTCCCATAAACACTCCTTAGTACAAAAGGTAAAATCAAACATAGAGTCGTACAGGAGAGACAGAGAGAGAGAGAGAGAGAGAGAGAGATGGCAGTATGGTACACCCTCTTCCATGGAGCAGCAGTCTCAAACTCTGTCTGACTGCTTTCAGTGAATAGCCAGACTGCCAAAAACAAAATCAAGTCAGAGAAAACCTGAGCTGGGAGAACTCCTCTTTCATTGTACAAGTGTTTTTTTTAAAAAAGTGAAAGCCTTTTCGCTGAGGCAGTCTCTGTTAACTGTAATCAAATTGGCCCTAAAACCCATTGAAAGCCAGACCTTTTGGAATCACTGCTTTTACGACCTCTCTGAGAAAAAAGCCAAGGAGAGCGTAACCTTGTTAAAGGAGCAGCATCATTATCATTACATCTCCACTCCCCCCTTTAAAAAAATGAACCATCAATATTCAAATATGGCTTCATTTTAAAACTCTTTAATCCTAAATTGTTAGTACTCTACAACATACATATACATTACATTGACAATAATCATGTAAACTTGCACGACTACGTTTTGTTTCAGTCTGTTTTATTCCTGCTACTGAATGCCTCCATTTCTCATCCAAGTCTCGACAATGTGTCAGCAATCACGTTCTCTCATCCTGTCACATGCAAATTTTCAAATTGAATAGCTGTAACAACAAGCACCATCTAAAGAGCCTGGCAATTCAGTCCTGAAATTTCTCCACAAACTTCAATGGGTTATGGTCAGTATATATGATTGTCTCAGATATGTTACGTGTAACATAAACATTGAAATGTTGTAACGCCAACACCAAGCTCAAAATTTCCTTCTCAACTGTCAAATATTTCTGCTGATGAATGTTCAGTTCCCTGGAGAAATACCCGATAAGTTTTTCTATCTTCTCATCGTTTTCTTGTAAGAGCACAGCATCGACACCCACATCACTTGCATCAATAACCACCTTGAATGGCTTTGTGTAATTTGGTGTGGCTGATATGAGGACAGTGGTTAACACAGCTTTCAGGTTGTCAAATGCCTTCTGGCAGTCCACCTCTCACTGAAACTTCTTACCTTTCTTTAGCAATTCACTGAGTGGAGCAGCCACACTGCTAAAATTTGATACAAACTTCTGATTAAATCCGTTCAATCCCAGGAACAGTAATACTGCTCTTTTTGTCAATGGTATGGGAAACTCCCCAATTACCTTTTTTTTTGCATTTAGTGGAGCCATTTGTCCGTATTTAACATGGCCCAGGAAGGTGACTTGGGCTTTGGCAAATTCACTTTTAGCCAGTTTTATCACCAAGTCTGCCTTCCAAAGTCGATCAAACAAGTCTGATAAATGCTGCAAATGTTACTTCCATGTGTGAGTAAAAATTACCAGGTCTATTATATATATGTGACATGGATCATAGAACATTACAGCGCAGTACAGGCCCTTTAGCTCTTGAAGTTGCGCCAACCTGTGAAACCGATCTAAAGCTAATCTAACCTACACTATTCCATTTTCGCCCAGATGCCTATCCAATGACCTTTTAAGTGCCCTTAAAGGTGGCAAGTCTACAACTGTTGCAGGCAGGACATTCCACGCCCCTACTACTCTCTGAGTAAGGAACCTACCTCTGACATCTGTCCTATATCTTTCAGCCCTCAATTTAAAGCTATGCACCCTCTTGCTAACCATTACCATGCTCAAAAAAAGGCTTTCACTTTCAACCCCATCTAACTCTCTGATGATCTTATAGGTCTCAATTAAGTCACCTCTCAACCTTCTTCTTTTCAATGAAAACAGCCTCAAATGCCTCAGCTTTTCCTCATAAGACTTTCCCTCCATACCAGCCAACATCCCAGTAAATCTCTTCTGAACACTTTCCAAAGCATCCACATCCTTCCTATAATGCGGAGACCAGAATTGAGTGCAAAACTCCAATTGCGGCCTCACCAGAGTTTTGTACAGCAGCAGCATGGTTCCGAAACTCAATCCCCCTACTAATAAAAGCTAACACCTCATATGCCTTCTAAACAACCCTATCAACCTGGGTGGCAACTTTCAGGGATATATGGACACAGACGTCGATATCTCTCTGCTCAGCTACACTACCAAGAATCTTACCATTAGCCCAGTACTCTGCATTTCTGTTGCTCCTTCCAAAGTGAATCACCTCATGCTTTTCTGCATTCAACTCCATTTGCCACCTCTTAGCCCAGCTCTGCAGCTTATCTATGTCCCTCTGTAACCTCCAACATCCTTCTGCACTATCCACAACTCTCCCGACCTTAGTGTCATCTTAAGTTTACTAATCCATCTTTCTGTGCCCTCATCCAGGTTGTTTATAAAAATGACAAACAGCAGATCCTTGTGGTACACTACTAGTAACAGAACTCCAGGAAGAACGTTTCCCATCAACAACCATCCTTTGTCTTCTTTCAGCTCGCCAATATCTGATCCAAACTACTAAATCACCCTCAATCCCATGTGTCCATACTTTGTGCAATCACCTACTATGGGAAAACTTACCAAATGCCTTATTGAAACCCAAAAACAACAAATCATCCACCTGTTTGATCACCTTCTCAAATTGGGTAATCCAGAAATGACCTATTGGTTAGTCTCTGAAATGTGGCTGGTGCATTTTTCAAAACAAATGGCATGATTTTAAACTGATACAGTTGATCTGGTGTTACAAAAGCTTAAATTGTCTTTGCTCTTTCGGACAAAGGTATCTGCCAGTGTCCTCCAAGCAAGCCCAACTTATAAATATAAGTTGCTTGTCCCACCTTTTCAACACAGTCTTCCAACCACAGAATCAGATGTGCATCAGTCTTTGTAACCACATTGACTTTGCGATTGTTATGCCTATGAAGATGTTGCTTAATTGGAACAGCATTTCCTATATCTATATTATGCATAACAGTGCTTCCTAGCTTATTTACACATATCTCCTCATGTAATTGTAATAACTCTTCCAGGTCATTTTCATTTTCCTCTGGAAGCTAACTCAATCATTTATTCCAATTTTTGACAACTTCTCATTATCCAATTTAATTTGAGTAATGTCCAACTCAGAATCCTCTGAACTTGTTTTTTTCCTCTGTATTGTAACCAATAACACAGTCTTCTTTGGCTTTCTTTCTCTGTCAAAATACCTTTTGAGCATACTTACATGATACTCCTGTGAGATTTCTTTCTATCTGGAGTCCTTATCAAATTGTTCACCTCACTCAACTTTCTTTTGACTTGATAAGGTCCACTAAACTTGGCTTTTAAAGGTTCACCTATCACTGGAAGTAACACCAACACTTCATCTCCGATGGCAAAATTGCGAATTTTTGATTTCTTGGCTGATTCCTGTTTCATTGTATGCTGTGATACTTTTAAATGCTGTCTAAACAAAACTTCCACTCTATTTAAACATTCCCGAAAATTTGACACATTGTCCAAATATATGGTCTCTGAATTCTGACTTATCAACTTCTCCTTAATCAATTTTAACAGTCCTCTCACTTCATGCCCCAAAACTAATTCAAATGAGCTGAATTTGATCAATATATTTGGTGAATTTCTGATCACGAAAAGTACAAATGGAATTCCCTTATCCCAATCATCTGGATAGTCTTGATGATAAGCTCTCAACATGATCTTTAAAGTCTGATGCCACCTTTCTAGCGCTCCCTGCGATTCTGGATGGTATGCAGTAGATTTGAATTGTTTTATTTCTAAGCTGTCCATAACTTCCTTGAATAATTTTAATGTAAAGTTTGACCCTTATCTAATCCTATCTCTGCGGGTAGTCTGTATCTCATGAAAAAATTGAGTAATTTCTCTATAATCCTTTTAACTGTGAAGTTGTGTAATGGAATGGCCTCTGAAAATCTAGTAGACACATCCATTATTGTTGACAAATACTGGCTCCCACTTTTTGTTTTAGATAGGGGTCCTACACAACTAATTAAGATTCTTGTAAAAAGTTCCTCAAATGCAGGAATAGATATTAAAGATTTTATTACTGCCTGTGGCTTTCCAATTACCTGACATATATGACGTATCTGGCAAAATGTAACTACATCCTGGTCCAGTCCAAGCCAGTAAAAATGTTTTTGTATTTTAACTTGAGTCTGCCTCACCCCTACATGACCTCCTATTGGTAGCTCCTGCACCACCCGCAACACCTCCTTTCTGCCCACTGGCAAAATGACTTGATGAGCTTCTGCACATTTCTCATCTGTCTGAATATGTGATGATTGCCATTTCCTCCTTAAGACATTTTTAAGATAATAACATTTGTGGAGACTTTTAGATTCTTTTTCTGTGTATGCAATTTGATACAATTGCTTTAAATTTTCATCTTTATGCTGTAACTCAGTTAATTTATCTGAGCTAAACCTGTCTGCTTTGCCATATATCTGCTCCTGGTTTGTCTCCACCATCTGGTCAAAAAGGGTCTCTGTTAATTCCACTTCAACTTTCTTATCTGTACACTTTGATCTCTCCTGTTTCAATTGGTGACTTTGTGACCTCATTACCAGACAGTCAGGAAAAATCCCAGGATATGTGTCCTGCAATATTTCAGTTGCCTGAATTTCCACTGGCTTTTCAACCACAGTAGGCAGCACTCCTACCTGTGAACCAGCTACATTGTTAGCAAGGACAAATTGTAATCCGGGAGCTGAAAGTTTATCCAGTACTTCTACCACAACTTCTCCACTCTTCACTAGACACTCTAATCTCACCTTATATAATTTAGCACTTCCTGTCTCACCATGAATTCCTGTTACTAGTACCTTTTCTAGTAATAGTCCTTCCGGAATACATATCTCTTCATCTTTCAACATCATGGTTTGAGAGGATCCTGTATCTCTTAATATTGTAACCTCTTTATCTGCTACTCCTGGCCTTGGTGAATAAACTTTACCTTTGCAGGTATTTGGTTTAAGAAGTTCTGGCACTTCCTCCTTAACCAACCTCTGACCAGCTTGTACATTCTGGTGCAGCTTTCTAGCCTCCACTGTACTTTCTGTTACCACTCTAACAAATATCACTGTCTTCAAAATTCACAAAATCAAACCAGTGAAAAGCTAAGCTGGGAGAACTGGCAACTCCCCTTTCATTGTACAAGTTTTTTTTACAAACATGAAAGCCTTTTGCCTCGGGCAGTGTATGTTAGCTATAATCAAATTGGCACTAAAACCGATCGAAAGCCAGAGTTTTCAGAATTGCTGCTTTTATGACCCCTCTGAAAAAAAGTCAAGGACAGTGTAACCTTGTTAAAGGAGCAGCATCATCATACTATAATTGCAATTACTACAGAGGAACTTGTTAAAATTACATAACCAGGGAGAAGATAATAAGTAAACTGATGGGGTAAAGGCAGAAAAGTCCTACACCCTAGGATATTAAAGGAGGTGGCAGTAAATATAGTGGATGCATCAGTTGTAGAGTCATAGTCATAGAGATGTACAGCATGGAAACAGACCCATCGGTCCAACCTGTCCATGCTGACCAGATATCCCAACCCAATCAAGTCCCATCTGCCAGAACCCGCCCCATATCCCTCCAAACCCTTCCTATTCATATACCCATCCAAATGCCTCTTAACTGTTCCAATTGTACCAGCCTCCACCATATCCTCTGGCAGCTCATTCCATACACGTACCACCCTCTGCTTGAAAACGTTGCCTCTTAGGTCTCTTTTATATCTTTCCCCTCTCACCCTAAACCTATGCCCTTTAGTTCTGGACTCCCCGATCCCAGGGAAAATACTTTTTCTATTTAACCAATCCATGCCCCTCATAATTTTGTAAACCTCTACAAGGTCACCCCTCAGCCTCCAACGCTCCAGGGAAAACAGCCCCCGCCTGATCAGCCTCTCCCTATAGCTCAAATCCTCCCACTCTGGCAACATCCTTGTAAATCTTTTCTGAACACTTTCAAGTTTCACAACATCTTTCCGATAGGAAGGAGACCAGAATTGCACGCAATATTCCAACAGTGGCCTAACCCATGTCCTGTACAGTCGCAACATGACCTCCCAACTCCTGTACTCAATACTCTGACCAATAAAGGAAAGCATACCAAATGCCTTCTTCACTATCCTATCTACCTGTGACTCCACTTTCAAGGAGCTATGAACATGCACTCCAAGGTCTCTGTTCAGCAACACTCCCTAGCACCTTACCATTAAGTGTATAAGTCCTGCTAAGATTTGCTTTCCCAAAATGCAGCACCTCGCATTATCCGAATTAAACTCCATCTGCCACTTCTCAGCCCATTGGCCCATCTGATCCAGATCTTGTTGTAATCTGAGGTAATCCTCTTCGCTGTCCACTACACCTCCAATTTTGGTGTCATCTGCAAACTTACTAACTGTACCTCTTCTGCTTGCATCCAAATCATTTATGTAAATGACAAAAAGTAGAGGACCCAGCACCGATCCTTGTGGCATTCCAAGTTGGAAACATGCTAATGTGACATCCTTTTTCAAAAAATGAAATAGGAAAAATGTGGGAAACTATAGACCAGTTAGTTTGACCTCAGTAGTGGGGAAGTTGCTGGAGTCAATCTTAAAGCAGGAGATAACTGAACTCTTGGAACAACAAAGCTCAATTCATCAGTGTCATGAAGGGCAAGTTGTAATTGATAAACTTGCTGGAGTTCTTTGAGGACATAACCAGCAAGTTGGATAATGAGGATCCAGTGAATGTGGTATATCTAGACATCCAGAAGGCTTTTGACACGGTGCTACACTGAGGTCAGATTACGGGTTTAAATGTAGAGTATTGGCTTAAATACAGGATTGGCTGACTGACAGGCAGCAGAGGATCAGGATAAATGGGTCGTTCTCTGGATGGTGAAGGGTAACTAGTGAGGTGCCGCAAGGTTCAGTTTTTGGACATTAACTTTTTAAAATCTATATAATTTGCAAGTAGGGTGATAGTAAAATTGATGGGAAAGAAGGCCATGATGATAAAACATTTACAGATGGATGTTGATAGGCTAGGAGAAAGGGTTAGAAACTGGCAAATGGCATTTAATGTGGATAAATGTGAGGTTGTCCACTTTAGCCAGAAAATAAAAGGGCAAATTATTATTTAAATGGGAAATAAATTCAAAGTGCATCAATGCAGAGAGATTGGGGTACCTTTGAGCATGTTCTGAGGAAGGCTCACTTGACATGAAACTTATTTCTGATTTCTCCCCACAGATGTTGCCAGACCTGCTGAGTTTTTCCAGAAATTTCAAGTTCTGTTATATTAATTGTTATTTGGTATTACAGAACTTGAGTATGGCTGAAAAGAAAATACATATTTGATTGGTCAAAGGATTGTCATGGAGAATGTGCCAGTTAATAATGAATGCCAGTTCACTGCCAAACCTTATTTAAATTTGAATTTGGCAGTTGACTCTGATTGGTCAAAACATTACCCTGCAAAGTTAACCAATGAATGGCTGTACTTATTTTGTTGAGGTGAAACAACGAATATATGTTGTTTCGATCTACAAAGAGTAGGGCCTTATATATTATCACAGATAGCTTCCAAATACAGACCATTTATAATCCAAATTGTGCTGCTTCATGGCAGATTAGGTTGCTAACTGTCTTGAATGTGTCCTCCTGTGTGAAGGCTTTTGAGTGTGTTGTGGAGAAGGCAAGAATTGTCTCAAATATAACTAAAGCCAACGCATAGTCTAGCTTGGTGCGGTTGATGACAGGAAAGATATTTTGATGATTTACTGCTTTATAACATGCTGGCTATCATGTCATCATAAAATGAGTGAATGTCACTGATCATCTTTTTTAGGGCAGTCATATTTATACAGAACGTTCCATAGGCCTTCACTGTTACAAAGTCAACAATCTTGGGTAGTTCAATGAACACCATGTGGAGCACCTTATCCAAATCATGGACTTTTCTTCAAACTGACATTTGCAAAGATCATGTTGACTGCTCATGGGCCTACAAAGAAGCAACATTGTGATTCCGGTTACATAGAGCCAATGTGTTAATTATATATTTATAGTTCCCACAGATTGATTTATCACCTATCTTGGAAGGTTTTCTTCCCATTTTTGTTAAAAGGCCTGAGAGTTTGAATAACAGATCATGAACACCAGCTTTCAAGATCTCTACCAGCAGAAATATTGTCTGTGCCACATACTTTGTGTTCCTGATCTTATTTTTTTTTATTTGTTGAAGAGATCTGGGCTTTGATTGCTGGGCCAATCTTTATTGCCTGTTCTTAATTGTACTTGAGAAGGTGGTCATGCAATGTCTTCTTCAATTACTGCAGTCCATGTGCTGTAGATCGACCCACAATGTGCTTTAGGTAGACTCATGCCTATAGGGAGGGACTTCTAGGATTTTGACCTCATTCACCAGTTTCTTCATCCCCCCTCCCCCCACCTTGTCTCAGCCGGATCCTTCCAGCCCGGCACCGCCTTCCTGACCTGCAGTCTTCTTCTTGACCTCTCCGCCTCCACCCTACTCCGACCTATCACCCTCACCTTGACCTCTTTCCACCTATCACATTTCCAACTCCCCTCCTCCAAGTCCCTCCTCCCTACCTTTTATCTTCTCCTGCTGAACACTCTCTGCTCATTCCTGAAGAAGGGCCTGTGCCCGAAACGTCGAATCTCCTGTTCCCTGGATGCTGCCTGACCTGCTGTGCTGTTCCAGCAATAAAGTTTCAACTTTGATCTCCAGCATCTGCAGACCTCACTTTCTCCTCGATTTTGACCTCATGACAATGAAGGAATGGTATTATAATTCCAAGCCCGTGGCATCTGCTGCTCTTTTCATTCTACATAGTAGTCGTCGTGCATTTGGTGAATTTCTGCGAAGTATGTTGTGTATGGTACACAGTGCTGCTAATGAGTGTTAGTGGTGGAAGGAGTTTGTGGATACGGTCAAAGAATCAAAGTGTTTTTCCAGCACAAAAATAGGTTCATTGGCCCACTGTATTTGCACTTGCCATCAAACATTTTTTCAAAGCCCAGCTCTTAGCCTGTAGTCTTGTGTGCTATGGCATTTCAAATGCTCATCTAAATTGTTCTTAAACATCTTGAGCGTTCCCACTTCTTCCACTCTTTTAGACAGTGAGTGCCAGATATTCACCATACTCTGAGTGAAACATAGTTTTCTCAAAACCACTTTAAAACATGACATCCTTAATTTCAAACCTGTGTCCTCTTGTTATTAACCCCTCTATGAAGGAGAAATGTTTCTGGTTATTAAGTTTGCAGTTTGCACCAAAATTGAAGGTGTAGTGGACAGTGAAGTAGGTCATCTCAAGAGTATAGCAGGACCTTGATCAGATGGGTCGACGAGTGGCAGGCGGAGTTTAATTTAGATAAATGTGTGGCACTGTATTTTGATATGGTAAATCAAGACAGGACTTATACACTTAATGGTAGAGTTTCTTGAAGGCAGAGTCACAGATAGACAGGGTAGTGAAGAAGGTGTTTGGTGCACTTGCCTCTAAATGGTCAATGCACTGAGTATAGGAGTTGGGATATCACGTTGTGTACGGAACATTGGTTAGGCTACTTTTGGAATACTGCAATCAGTTCTGGCCTCTGTGTTATAGGTGAGATGTTATTAAACTTGAAATGGTGCAGAAAAGATTTACAAGGATGTGGCCAGGCTTGGGGGTTTGAGCTAAAGGAAGAGGCTGAATAGGCTGGGGCTATTTTCCCTGGAGTGTCAGAAGCTGAGGGATGACGATATAGAGATGTATAAGATCATGGGGGGCAAGGATAGGATTAGTAACCAAGGCCCTTTTCCTAGAGGGAAAACTACAGGGCATAGGTTTAAGGTGAGAGGGGAAAGATATAAAAGGACTTAATGGGCAACATTTTCATGCGTGTATGGGATGAGTTGCTGGAGGAAGTGGTGGAGGCTGGGACAATCACAACATTTAAAAGGCATCTGGTTGGGTACATGAATAGGAAGGCTCTAGAGGAACAGAGGCCAAATGCTGGCAAATGAGAGACTAGATTATTTTAAGATGTCTGGTCGACATGGATGAGTTGGACCGAAGGGTCTGTTTCTGTGCTGTACAACTCCATGACTCTATCTACCCTGTCCATGCTCCTCTGCACTTTGTACATCTCAATCATCCCTCTTCAGCCTCTTCTGGTCTAAGAAAAACAAACCTCAGTCTATCTAATCTCCCTTCATAGTTGAATCACTTCAGCCCAGGCAACATCCTGGTGAACTTCCTCTGCACCATCTCTCATGCAATCTCATCCTTCCTGTAGTATGGTGACCAGAACTGCACACAGTACTCCCAATTGTGGCCTAACTAATGTCAAATACAACTCCATCATAACCCCCTTCTCCTGTATTCAATGCCTTGGCTAACAAAGGCAGTATGCTACTATGCCTTAACCACCTTATGTACCTGTCCTGCTGCCATCAAGGATCTGTGAACATGAACACCAAGGACCCTCTGATCCTCTGTACTGCTCAGGTTCCTATGAAACCCTCGCCTTGTTACTCTCTCAAAATGCATCTCAGGATTAAATTCCATTTGTCACTGTTCAGCCCATTTTACCTGTCCTGCTATTTCATCCTGTAATCTAAGGCTTTCCTCCTCACTTTTAACCACACCACCAATTTTCTTGTCATCTGTGAACTTACTAATATCTTGGTCACTAATATATACAACAAACAGCAAAGGATCCATCATTGAACCTTGTAGCATGCCACTGGACACAGGCTTCCAGTCACAAGAACACCCTTCAGTCTTCACCCTCAACTTGATGTCACTAAGTCAATTTTGGATCTAATTCGCCAAGCTGCTCTGGGGTCCATGAGCTATTAGCTTTTTAACTAATTTGCTATGCAATTTCCCCATCACAAGCTTTACTGAAGCCCATGTGGACCTTATCAACTGCACTAGCCTTATCCACACACCTAGTTATCTTCTCAAACATTTAATGGAAGTTGTTTGATTTGATTTCCCTCTGTCAAAATCATACTGACCATCCTTTATTAATTCTATCCCTCAGAATTGTTTTCAATAGTTTCCGACCACTGACGTAAGATTCACAGGCCTATACTTTCTTGGTTTATTGCTACCATCTTTCTTGAATAATAGTATGACATTAGGTGTCCTCCGGTCCTCTAGCACCTCTCCTGTTACCAGAGAGGATTGAAAATTAATGTAGAACCCCCTTCAAACTCTTCTGCTTCCTGGGAGTGACCTGGGATGCATCTCATCCAGGTCTTGGAATTTATCCCATTTCAAGCCTACCAAATCCACAAATGCCTCCTCCCTCACAACGTAATGTGTTTAAGTTTATCACAGTCCCCCTCCCTGATTTGTATACCTGCATTGTCCTTCTTTACAGTGAATACGCATGCAAAGTATTAATTCAAAACTTTAGCTATGTCTTCAGGCTCCACATATAGATTGCCTTATTGGTCCCCAATGGGCACTAATCTTTCCCTGCTTTTTTTTTGCCTCTAATAAACCTGTAAAACACCTTTCAGTTCAGTGTGGGGGTGAGATCTTTGATGTTCAGTTCATTGCTGGTCTTGATGCCCTGGTAGAGCTGTGTGTGTTGTGCTAGTTTGCATATTTCATTGATTTTCCATACCCATCAAATACTAATTACCACATATCATTCTCAAGGAAAGGGAGCACACATTGAATAGTAGGATGCTTTGGAGTACAGGGGATTTGAGGAGTACGTATTCTAAATTCTGCTGTGATATATCATCATTCTGGCATGTAATGAAGGCTTGGCATTTCTTTGTTGTTTCTTACAGTTCTTGTTGGAACCCATCTTCATGCCTGCAAGGTTCCAACACAATTGTCTGTGTGCATTTACTGAAACTTTCAACCACCTGCAAGTAGGATAATAAGGGTTCTAATCTAGCAGCCGTTCACTTGGTTCCCTCCCGCCTAGCCCATCAAGGTTTTATGGGTTGTGGAAAGAGGTGAGTGAGTCAGCTACACTTAACCAAATGATATCCTTAATTGAACAATTAATACCTGATTTGACAGGCTACATCAGCAAATATGCAGTAGGGCAGGTGTAACCCAGAAATAAATAAATACTTATAAATTGATAGTCATTACTGAAACATAGTTGCAGAGTGACCAAAGCTAGGACATGTATATTGAAGGGAATTTTACATTAAAAAAAAATCCAACAAAGGTGATGTGATAGCTCAGTTAATGATGACGTTAGTACACAGAGATGGCTTTAGCTTGAAAGGGTAGAATATAGAATCATTTTGGCTAAAAGTAAGAAATAGGAAAGAGGTCAGTTTTGGAAATAAATTGCATGCTCCTTAACCATTTGTCGTGTGGGACAGAGTATACAAAAAGAAATAAATAGGATGCATAAATAACGTACTGCAATAATCATGGATAGCTTTAATGTTCATGCAAATTGGATGAATTAGATTTGCAAAGGAAAGGCTGGAAAATGGGTTCATTCTTCAATTTTTGGACATTTTCTTAGAGCATTATGTTCTAGACACAACCAGTGATCAGGTTACTCTAGACCTGATAACAAGCAATTATTAAAACATGATTATAATTATGATTATATTATAATTATGTTAATTTAGAACACATGGGTAAATCATCAAATGTGACTCAGTAATAACCTGTTATGGTAAAGGAACCTTGAGGTAAAAGCAATCATAACATAATAAAATTTGAAGGGCAAGTGTTTGTCTTAAATCTGTGTTAGAAACAATATATAACTTACAGTTTTGCTTATATTTTATATTTGTAGTAGACTCTAACATCTTCTTGATGACACGTTCAGCCAATTCGCCAAAGTTAACCGTTTTTTTATCTCCTCCCCCTTTTGAATAAAGGTGTTACATCGGCAATTTTACAATCCTCAGTGACTTTTCTAGTGTCTAGGGATTCTTACAAGTATACTGCACATTTGTTTATCTGTACTCATTTTCTTTAAAATCCTTGTATGCAACCCATGAGATCCAGGGCATTATTTGTCTTTATCCCATTTGTTTCTCATTAGTTTTTCTCTAATGATAGTTAATATGCTTATGTCCTCAGCCTTTTAGTTCCTTGATTACTTAGTGTTTTTGGAATGATATTAACATTCTCTAACATAAAGACTGAATCAAAATAATTATTCAACTTCTCAGTATTTCCTGGTCCCCATTATTTCTTCCCTAGCCTTGTTGTCCAAGGGACCTGTGTTCACTTTGGCCTCTCTCTTCCTTTATATGTGTTTAAAAGACCTCTCAACTGTCCATTTTATGTTATTTGTTAGTTTGCTGTGGTAGTTTATTTTATAACTTTTTTTGGAGTCATGTTTTGTTAGCTTTTAAAATTTTCCCAATCCTCTGGTTTACCACTTACTTTTGCCAATGTTTTATGTTTTTTTCTTTCAGTTTTATGCTATCCTTAACTTCCTTTCGATCCTGAGTTCTAGATTCTTCGGACAGGGAACAACCTCTCTGTAATTGTCCTGTTAAGTTATCTAAATATTCTATGTATGTTAATCAGATCACCCCTCATCTCAATGAGTTCTGCAGAATATCTATTGATGATACTCAATCCCTCCTCACGGAAGTAACAGCTGGCTGTTAGCTGTACAGGAGACAGCAAACTAATTGCACCATCCTAACCTTTTGCAATAGCTCTCTCCTTAGCTCTTACACCCAATCAGTAACTCAAAGCCTGACCACAGAGGTGGGCTTTACAAAAGGTCTTAATGGAGAGACACGATGGAGACATTTCAGAATAGTTTGTGGTACAGTTGAAGATATGGCTGTCAGTAGTTGGATGATAGAATCAGAGATGCTCAGGAGGTCAGAAATGGAGGATGACAGACGTCTTTGCAGGATCCAAGGGCTTGAGAAAGTTAGAGAGATAGGGGAGAACCCATTTAAACACAAGAATGAGAATTTTAAGTTCAAAGCAATGATTGCTTTGTCGCCAATGTATGTTAGTGAGCAAAGGGTGACAGACAAATGATACTTGCTGTGGGTTTTTATCCAAATAACGAAGTGTTGGATGAGGTCACGTTTCTAAATATAAGGCTGTCACAAACAGTACTGAGTAATCAAACTTAAAGCATTCGTAGGGGTTTCACATGCAGATTCACTGAGGCAAGAGTGGAGATGAGCAATTTTATGGCAATACAAGCAGAAAATGAGTTCAGTTCAGGGTAAAATAAGACATTGAAGTTATGTAGAGTTAGTTTCAGCCTGAGGCAGTGGCCAGAACGTGAAGAGAATTGATCAATGAATGGAATTTGTGGAAGCATTCGGGGAAATGATGATTAATTTGGCTTTTGGTAGAACTTATGGTTTAGATGTAACGAGATGTCAATCTGACTGAGAGGGAGAGTAGGGATTGAGAAACTGGCATTGGCGTAGAGCTGGCTGTCCTCAACGTACAAGTGGCTGCGTATGTTATGACTTTTGTCTCTGTAAATTAGAAATTCACTAACGCTCATTTCTTCAGTGCCGCTGGATCAAAGTCCTGGGATTCCCTCCCCAACAGCATGGTAAGGTCTACCTACAGTACAAGGAGGTCAGGCAGCATCCAAGGAGCAGGAGAATCGACGTTTCAGGCATAAGCCCTTCTTCAGGAATGAGGAAAGTGTGTCCAGCAGGCTAAGATAAAAGATAGGGAGGAGGGACTTGGGGGAGGGGCGTTGGAAATGTGATAGGTGGAGGGAGATCAAGGTGAGGGTGATAGGCCAGAGTGGGGTGGGGGCAGAGAGGTCAGGAAGAAGATTGCAGGTTAGGAAGGCGGTGCTGAGTTCGAGGGATTTGACTGAGACAAGGTGGGGGGAGGGGAAATGAGGAAACTGGAGAAATCTGAGTTCATCCATTGTGGTTGGAGGGTTCCCAGGCGGAAGATGAGGCGCTCGTCTTCCAACCGTCGTGTTGCCATGGTCTGGCGATGGAGGAGTCCAAGGACATGCATGTCCTTGGTGGAGTGGGAGGGGGAGTTGAAGTGTTGAGCCACGGGGTGGTTGGGTTGGTTGGTCCAGGTGTCCCAGAGGTGTTCTCTGAAACGTTCCGCAAGTAGGCGGCCTGTCTCCCCAATATAGAGGAGGCCACATCGGGTGCAGCGGATGCAATAGATGATGTGTGTGGAGGTGCAGGTGAATTTGTGGTGGATATGGAAGTGTCCCTTGGGGCCTTGGAGGGAGGTAAGGGGGGAGATGTGGGCGCAAGTTTTGCATTTCTTGCAGTTGCAGGGGAAGGTGCCGGGAGTGGAGGTTGGGTTGGTGGGGGGTGTAGACCTGACGAGGGAGTTACGGAGGGAGTGGTCTTTTCGGAACACTGATAGGGGAGGGGAATATATCTCTGGTGGTGGGGTCCGTTTGGAGGTGGCAGAAATGACGGCGGATGATACGCTGTACATGGAGGTTGGTGGGATGGTAGGTGAGGACCAGTGGGGTTCTGTCCTGGTGGCAGGTGGAGGGGCGGGGCTCAAGGGCAGAGGAGCGGGAAGTGGAAGAGATGCGGTGGAGGGCATCGTCGACCACGTCTGGGGGGAAATTGCGGTCCTTGAAGAAGGAGGCCATCTGGGTTGTACGGTTTTGGAACTGGTCCTCCTGGGAGCAGATGCGGCGGAGACGAAGGAATTGGGAATATGGGATGGCGTTTTTACAGGGGGCAGGGTGGGAGGAGGTGTAGTCTATGTAGCTGTGGGAGTCGGTCGGTTTATAGTAAATGTCCGTGTTGATTCAGTCGCCCGAGATAGAAATGGAAAGGTCTAGGAAGGGGAGGGAGGAATCTGAGACGGTCCAGGTGAATTTGAGGTCGGGGTGGAAGGTGTTGGTAAAGTGGATGAACTGTTCAACCTCCTCATGGGAGCACGAGGCAGCGCCGATACAGTCATCGATGTAGCGGAGGAAAAGGTGGGGGGTGGTGCCAGTGTAGCTGCGGAAGATGGACTGTCCCACATATCCTACGAAGAGGCAGGCATAGCTGGGGCCCATGCGGGTGCCCATGGCTACCCCTTTGGTTTGGAGGAAGTGGGAGGATTGGAAAGAGAAGTTGTTCAGGGTGAGGACCAGTTCATTCAGTCGAAGGAGTGTGTCAGTGGAAGAGTATTGGTTGGTACGGCGGGAAAGGAAGAAGCGGAGGGCTTTGAGTCCTTCGTGATGGGGGATGGAGGTGTACAGGGACTGGATGTCCATGGTGAAGATAAGGCGTTGGGGACTGGGGAAGCAAAAATTATGGAGGAGGTGGAGGGCGTGGTGGTGTCCCGAATGTAGGTGGGGAGTTCTTGGACTAAGGGGGACAGGTCATCAGGTCCACACCCCCCACCAACCCAACCTCCACTCCCGGCAACTTCCCCTGCAACCGCAAGAAATGCAAAACTTACGCCCACACCTCCCCCCTTACTTCCCTCCAAGGCCCCAAGGGACACTTCCATATCCGCCACAAATTCACCTGCACCTCCACACACATCATCTATTGCATCCGCTGCACCCGATGTGGTCTCCTCTACATTGGGGAGACAGGCCGTCTACTTGCGGAACGTTTCAGAGAACACCTCTGGGACACCCGGACCAACCAACCCAACCACCCCGTGGCTCAACACTTCAACGCCCCCTCCCACTCCACCAAGGACATGCAGGTCCTTGGACTCCTCCATCGCCAGACCATGGCAACACGATGGTTGGAGGAAGAGCGCCTCATCTTCCGCCTGGGAACCCTCCAACCACAACGGAAGAACTCAGATTTCTCCAGTTTCCTCATTTCCCCTCCCCCTACCTTGTCTCATTCAATCCCTCGAACTCAGCACCACCTTCCTAATCTTCAATCTTCTTCCTGACCTCTCTGCCTCCACCCCACTCCGGCCTATCACCCTCACCTTGACTTCCTTCCACCTATCGCATTTCCAACGCCCCTCCCCCAAGTCCCTCCTCCCTACCTTTTATCTTAGCCTGCTGGACACACTTTTCTCATTCTTGAAGAAGGGCTTATGCCTGAAACGTCGATTCTTCTGCTCCTTGGATGCTGCCTGACCTGCTGCGCTTTTCCAGCAACACATTTTCAGCTCTGATTTCCAGCATCTGCAGTCCTCACTTTCTCCTACAGTACAAGGACTACAGCAGTTCAAGAAGACAGCTCATCACTATCGTTCCAAGGACTACAAGGAATGGGCAATAAATGCAGGCCCATCCACTGATGTCCACATCCCAAAATTGAATATTAAGAAAAAAGGTAGTGTGAGAAATACCAGGGCCAAAGGTAGGTCGCTGGGGGAAGACAGGGAGTGAACCATAGGTACTGGTATATGATGGGAAATGAAGACATTACAGGAGATAGTCGAGAACAGATCCAACTGAAGGCAGACAGGGACAGACAAAAGTGGAGCAACATTGGATGAGGGGATTGGGTCAACCACGTCAGAGTCTTCAGAGAAGAATGAGCAGAGATAATGAGAATGATGGATAATACACAATTGGAACAGAAGATGTAATTGGTAGCTTTGTTGTAAGAGGGTTGAAAGCCTGACTGGAAAGATTCAAACTTGAGCCTGCAGAAGAGCTGAGCATGGATTGGTAAGGAAGTATGAAATGCAATTTATCAGAATCTGAGGGGAAGGATATATACAATATCAGCTAGTGTACAGAAGCAACTTTAGAACATCAGGAGGTTGGCAAGCCATATGAGCCTCTTCCACCAATCTATGTGGTTACAGCTGAGGTGATTAGATCTTTTTTGTGTCATAGATAAGTTGTCTGATATTTAATGGTGATAGATCAGGGATCTGAGCTGGGATTCATGTACAAAATAGAGAGGACATGAGTAACGATAAAAGAGAAACTTGAAACATATTGGGGTGAGGGAGATGTGAACAATGGATACGGAAATAACAGCTAGTCAAACTTGAAGTTCATGAGGCTGATTGCTTATTATGTATTCTTTATAATAGATGCAAAATACATGAAAAATGCAAGTATATTGAGTGAGAAAAGAGAAGTGCAATTCCACAAATGACTCAAACTGAAATGATAGGAAGCTTTATTTAGCTATTTGATACCAGAAAATAACATATTGTATCACATAATGTTACATGGTTTTATGACAGTTTGTGCACTGTAACTAGATAAAGGTTCATCAACCCAAGGCTGTTCACCTTCCAGCATCAAAGAATAACTTGAATCACATGACCTAGATTCTGTATTACATTGGTTGATGATGACATCATACAATGCATACTAAATTTTCATTTTAGAAATATTTTGATAAATACCATTCTTCCTGAGTGTTCAAGGAAGTTTTTAGAAAAATTAAGGCTAATACGTGATCAAATGAAGATTACAAGTAAGTTTATGTCAAACATTTGTGTTTAGTATTTATGGCAGAACTTTATGAGTTAAAAGGAATACTAGTGAAAAGGTTAACATGAGCTTTCTACTCAAGTCAACTTTCTCAATGAAATGGATGAGCAGACAAATTTCATCCCTAATGGTAAGTTGTGAAATGATTAAAAATGGCACGGATGATCTCAAAAGTGAACCTGTGTTGAGTGTAAAGTTTTACACATTCTCCACCATATACAGAGTCTGAAACACTGCAGCATAAAGCATCAAAAGAATAGTACAGCTTTCATGAGTTTAATCAACCTGTGAACCTGTTGGGAACAATTGTGCCCTGTTACTTTGTTCCAGAGATGAAGAAAAATTATAACTTTGCTGTTGCTACCTTGATTTGAAGCATTACATCATATTCTAAAACATAACGTTTTTTATACCTCAAGGAACATAAGTTGAATTGTTAGTGTTGGTACTGGAAACTTGAATGGCTGTAACCTAAGTAATAACTTGTACAGTAATAATGCTACAGTTGCACCCATATCTCTACTTCCTTTAGGGGTATTTTTCCTTCAAATGTCTCTCCCATTAGATTTTAAATGTTGTAAAAATTAAGGTAAAAAAGCAGAATAATTTATTAGTAGCTACTCTCACTTGAACCTAATTCAATTAATTTAAACATAAACTTATTCCACACCTGATTAAGAGAGTTCCAGTTTTCCCTTATATGGGTACATAAATGAGCTTTAAAGTAAGTATTGAAGGGCACAATCTCTCTCTTTAGAAAAAAAAATCATCCATTTGTTTTCTGTTACAAAATCGTCTGATTTTTCTAATAATTATAGAAAAGCTCATTTGTGTTGATACATGCAAATTTATAGATACAATTTCTTATTCTTGAAATAAATAAGCAGACATATGTTTATGAGTTGACGATGTGAGAGTGCCTCAGCATTTATCATGTGTTGTCACAGGAGAAAATAAGGAACTAGAACAGAATTAACTCTTTGGCCCTTCAATATGATCATGGTTGACTTTTCAATTCAACTCCACCTTCAACACTATTCCCGTATTCCTTGATTCCTTAGCAACCAAAATTCTAACCTTTGCAAAGTCCAAAATGGTTATTCTCTTGCCCTGAGACTAGAATCCCCAGCCAACAGAAACATCTTCTTCACTACCTGGTTAAGCCCCTTTCAAACTTATGATCTGAGATTACCTCTCATTCTTCTTAACTCAAACAAGACCTAATTTACTCAGATAACCATCTTCCAATTATAGGAGCCAGTCTAATGAATCTTCTTGCACTCTCCTAAGGTAAGTCTACTGTATCTGGTATTTCAAATATGATCTTACCTAAATTTTGCTTCTCTTGTAATGAAGACTGTTACTCCATTTGTTTTTTAACTGCTTGCTTCACAAGATGTGACTCATATGAAAGGATGCCCAAATCCCTCTAAGCACAACATTTCTCAGTCTCTAGCCATTTAAAAAACATTCAATTTTCTGACCAAAGAGGACATGTTCACATTCCTTTATATTATAATTCTACCTGCCATATTCTTTTCCACTCACTTATTCTGTTCATAATACTTTATGGCATGCTCATGTCATCTTCACAGTTTGCTTTCTCACCTAGTTTTAATATTGTCAGTCATTCATTTAGATTATAAATAGTTAAGGTGCAAGTACTGAACCTTGCAGTATCTCATTCATCACAGCCTGCCAAACTGAAAATGCCCCATTTATTCCTACCACCTGTTTCTGCCTATAATCTCCATTCCATTCCAATATATTACATGCAATGTTAAGCTTGCTGCTTTCTGAACATCCAAATGCTCTACATCTATTGGTTCCCTCTTTTATACCCTGCATGTTACAAGCATGGTTTACTTTTGATATGTTCAAGGGCCGTTATCACCACACCTGGTATCAATTTCCCTTTGGCAGATATCAGACTAATTAACCCATTGCTCCCCATGTTTTCTTTTTCTCTTCATTCTTGATTCACACTTTCTGAGGACCATTCTAAAGTTGAGAGAATTCAGGAAAATCACATCCATGGTTCTCGACATCAGATCCAGAGGATGTATTTATGTTTTAGTTAAATATCCAATGGTGCTTCATTACTAATGCTGTTTCCTTTAGCAGCAGTGAAGGCAACAGTCTTCTTGCATGCAAGTGACAATTTTGTTCACTCAATAAATATTTTCTGAATATTTGGCACTGAAATTGAAAAGCATTTTAAAAAAAATGACAATTCACAGGGAGATTTTGAAGATAAGTATTCCAGTGGGTCTCAGGACAAATGCAAAAAACCTGAACTGAGAGCAACTCAGTAATTATTAGTTAATTACTCATTCTATTTCTCGCATGATAATATTACAATTCACTACATCAGAGATTATATTCAACTATTTAATCTTATGGGGAAAGATGTTGCAAAAGATTGCCTCCTTTCAAAAGTCCAGAAATCAGTCTAACCTTACAACTTAATACATTTTAGGCTAGCTACTTTTCTGAGCCATGGGTCTAACAGCAGAGAAAATAAACATAATTCACCAAACATGCTCTTAACATTTCTTTCATAATTTATTCTTATTTGAATTCATTCACCTTCTTCAGGGTATCAATTAATGGGGCTCCAATTCTTTGTTTAATGGTCTAATCTATATATAAATGAATGAGTGGAAAATAAACTTTACAAAGTTCAGTTGCATTGGTGAAGCTTGCTAAGTTCTCTCACAGCATGTCAATTCAAGTTAAATTTTATAGTCACCTTATGGAAATACAGAATAATCGAGGTTCCAAGTGTTATTACAAATGCTCCAAACCCATCCTGACAGCACTCTCTGTGTAATTCCACCACATGGACTGCAGTGGATAATAAAAACTAACTTACCAGTGACACTCCAATCCCATACAGAAACAATAATACTACTAGCTAAATAGCTGTCAAGATTGGAGTGCAATTTCCTTAAGTAATCTCCATTAGCTCCTAAATCAAATGCAACACACAATGCAAAATACCTGTCTCGTTGGATTAGACAAATATTTCCAAAGACAAATTACTGCTTTCTTTTTTCAATATTACAACTATTATAATAATACAGTTTGGTATATTCATTGGGCATGACAAAGAATTGATCATTGCACCTGTCATGTTCTTGGCCTTATTCACATTTGGTTGGATTATTTCTAACTATTATGTTAGTTCTATTCCAACTCAAGTACACTTCACAATATCTCAGGAGTTGGACTGACATGACCATTTAATGCAGCTTGAACAAAAGTAGTATTCACAATCATGAGATTATTAGCCCTATAGCCAATGCAGAAAAATTGCCCAAAAAAATGACGACAGAGGTGTTCAAATCTATGAGGAGTTTTGATGACAGTGGAGAGAGAGAAACTGTTTTGTACTGATAGAAGTGTTGATAAACAGAGTGTGCAAGGTTTTAAGATAATTAGTAAAAAAAAATCCAGGGGTGATAAGAAATGTTTTTATGTAGTGAATTGTTATAATCTAGAATATGTTCTTTGCAAGGCTGGTCAAAGCCGATTTAATCGTAACCTTTAAAAGGGATTTGTATACATCCTCCAATAATGAATTCCAGGGGTATGGGAAAAGAATTGGGAAGTGGAACTAATTGGATGTATTATCAAAGACTGCACTATTCAATGATTCCATGACTCAATAATTGAGCTCCTACAATTATGTTCAAAATTATACTTAGAGAATGACTCTCAGTTGTGTCCAACATGAAAAGAAAACAATAATGATAAGTTATCACAAAAATAATACTCATTTGTAGTAAGTAGGCCTTAGTTTGCAATGAGGATCTTTTTGGTGTAGGTAAGATATGGTTGTGCTCAGAAAGCTGACAAATGACAGATTAGAACTGTTCTTTGGTTCAGCATGTTTTCACATGGTTCTAAGCTTTGTTGTTCAGCTGTTTATCAGATGCACCTTTTGGAAGCTGCATAAAGTGTTCAAAGGATTGAAAGATATGGATTCTAATTTTTCTCTTAATAGTAACATGCTGTGACTGAAAACTTCACCCAGACTGCATCAGAGAGATATTGCATGTAACTAAGTGAACTATAATCATTTGCTACAGATATACCTATGTGACAGAACAGCAAAGGCAAATTCATACATATATCAGATACTTTCTTCTGATGAATAGTGATGACACAAAGCAATCATCAAATATATTGCCAAATGGTGTTCTGCAACTGTATAACTTGTCCTTTTTTCAATATAAACGTTTCTGAATCACTATTGTGGTGAGGATTAGAAATAAGGTAAAATGCGGGTGATGCAATGATATTTAAACCCTGAGCTAACACTTAGAATTACTTAAAAGCTTTAATATAAAAATAGATGATTACCACTAGAACTAAAAGTTGAAAATAAAACTATAATTCTGCTTTTTGCATGTTTGTTACATGACTGGCAACAGTAGAACTATTTGTTGTTCAGGAACCTATTAAAAAGACAGGGAGCATTAGACAAACAGAGGAGCATTAGGGGTAACTGCAGACATATTTGTAACACTGCAAATTATTCACGGATGACAAGAAAAAGCCAATTATTAATCCTGTTAATAAACCTGTAAATTTCCTATTTCCTAATTGACAATCCAACAAAATAGTTGGCTGGTTGAGGAGAACTGCACCACTAAACCAATAACATTCATGCATCATTGTTACTGAACTTCACCATTAGTGTAGAAGTCTCTATAAAGAGAAACAACAGAAACAATTCATATTATCCAGCATGTTTTCCAGCCATTCCTTTTGCTTTTTGGAAACTGTAAAAGTAGAACTTAGATATTAAAAGCAGAATTATGTATAAATCATAACAAGTCCAGGCCAAGTCATTTAACAAATCCTGTTTTTTTTTTGTTTTAGCTGCATAAAATAAGCAGAGAGGATGTTGTCTTGTTTCTGGAAATAAAGCCAACTGCAGGTTAAGATTCATCAGAGAGCTTTTCTTTTCATTTGATGCCTGGGTGAATATAAAGAAACCTGGCACTGATTGACTGTACCTGAATGGTCTTTGGGTAAAGGCAGTAGGCTAAGTACCTCTTCTCTTCTGCTTTAAAACCGTTACTGTTCCAAGATTGAGTTGTGTGTTTGAAAATGTATCCAAAAGGAAAAGAGAGTTTGTCCTTTATTAAAAAGGCAGTGTCTTTATTGTACATCACTGATTATCTCCACTGTCTTTGCAGCACCAGGAGTACAGAGGTGACAAGTATGACCAGCCAGTGCGGGCAGGGTCTGACTGAAGAATCTTTTGGTTCACTCTTGTTGGGTCCTGGTGGAGCCTCAGTTATTGAAATATCAGATTCTGGAGAGCACATTTCATCCGTGCAACCACTCCCACTCCCAGAACCGCTCACTTCATCAACTGAAAAGAGAAACAGAAATTGATGATTTCATCAGAGAGATTCCTTGTATAGCATGCCCTTGAAATTCCAGTCGGCTTTTTCCCTATTTTCTAAAAGCAATGTCAGCAATGCCTGCTCCAAGAAACGGCACCAGCGTAGATTGCCACACCAGTAGTGACAGTGATAGTGACAGAGATCAAGACCAAGATCTGGACCCTGACAATGAGGGACACTGAAAGAAAATAACTCCATTCAGTCCAACAGAGCATGAGTCTTACAATTCTACTGTTTCCTTTATTTGAGACCTCCCCTGAATTTCAACACCTGCCAGAACTCCCCATTCCAATATTTGAAACTCTCATTGCATTTTTCTGTGCCTTTGTTCCGATTGCAGTAATGTATTCATCTGTCCCTTTCTCTGTGGTGCCCTGCAAACTCTTCGGTCTCTCCACTTCCTTGTCCTTTCTTGCTTCTCTCATAGAGTCATACAGTCCTGCAATACTGAACCCTTTCCAAAGCTTCCAAAACTTTCTGATAATGTGGTGACCAGAACTGTATGCAATACTCCAAATGTGGCCCCACCAGAGTTTTGTACAGCTGCAGCATGATCTCATGGTTCCAAAACTCAATCGCTCTACCAATAAGAGTGAACATACCGTATGCCTTCTTAGCAAACCAATTAACCTGGGTTGAAAATGTGTTGCTGGAAAAGTGCAGCAGGTCAGGCAGCATCCAAGGAGCAGGAGAATCGACGTTTCGGGCATGAGCCCTTCTTCAGGAATGAAGAAAGTGTGCCAAGCAGGCTAAGATAAAAGGTAGGGAGGAGTGACTTGGGGGAAGGGCGTTGGAAATGAGATAGGTGGAAGGAGGTTAAGGTGAAGGTGATAAAGTGAGGGTGATAGGCCGGGGTGGGGACGGAGAGGTCAGGAAGAAGATTGCAGGTGAGGAAGGTGGTGCTGAGTTCGAGGGTTGGGACTGAGACAAGGTGGGGGGGAATGAAGAAACTGGAGAAATCTGAGTTCATCCCTTGTGGTTGGAGGGTTCCTAGGCAGAAGATGAGGCGCTCTTCCTCCAGCCGTCATGTTGCTATGGTCTGGCATTGGAGCAGTCCAAGGACCTGCATGTCCTTTGTGGAGTGGGAGGGGCAGTTGAAGTATTGAACCACAGGGTGGTTGGGTTGGTTGGTCCGGGTGTCCCAGAGGTGTTCTCTGAAACGTTCCGCAAGTAGGCGGCCTGTTTCCCCAATATAGAGGAGGCCACATCGGGTGCAGCGGATGCAGTAAATGATGTGTGTGGAGGTGCAGGTGAATTTGTGGCGGATATGGAAGGGTCCCTTGGGGCCTTGGAGGGAAGTAAGGGGGAAGGTGTGGGCGCAAGTTTTGTATTTCTTGCGGTTGCAGGGGAAGTGCCGGGAGTGGAGGTTGGGTTGGTGGGGGGTGTGGACCTGACGAGGGAGTCACGGAGGGAGTGGTCTTTTCGGAACGCTGATAGGGGAGGGGAGGGAAATATCTCCCTGGTGGTGGGGTCCGTTTTGGAGGTGGCGGAAATGACGACGGTGGGGTGGTAGGTGAGGACCAGTGGGGTTCTGTCCTAGTGGCGATTGGAGGGGCGGGGCTCAAGGGCGGAGGAGTGGGAAGTGGAGGAGATGCGGTGAAGAGCATCATCGACCATGTCTGGCTGGAAATTGCGGTCTTTGAAGAAAGAGGCCATCTGGGTTGTTCGGTATTGGAACTCCAAGTCCATCCTCCCAACCTTTTATCTTAGCCTGCCTGGCACACTTTCCTCATTCCTGAAGAAGGGCTCATGCCCGAAACGTTGATTCGCCTGCTCCTTGGATGCTGCCTGACCTGCTGCTCTTTTCCAGCAACACATTTTCAGCTCTGATCTCCAGCATCTGCAGTCCTCACTTTCTCCTAGAAGATATTAACCTGGGTGGCAACTTTCAGGGATCTGTGTACCTGGTCGCTGAGACCTCTCTACTCATCTACACTACCAAGAATCTTACCAGTCGGCCAGTACTCTGCATTTGTGTTACTCCTGCTAAAGTAAATCACCTCACACATTTCCACATTAAACTCCATTTGCCTCTTCTCAGCTCAGCTCTGCTACTTATCTATGTCTCTCTGCAACCTATAACATCCTTCATCACTATCCACAACTCTATCAACCTTAGTGTTCTCTATAAATTTACTAACCCATCCTTCTATGTCATCATCCAGGATATTTATAAAAATGACAATTAGCAGAGGACCCAAAACAGATCCCGGCAGTACCCCACTAGTAACTGAACTCCAGGATGAATATTTCCCATCAAACACCACTCTCTGTCTTCTTTCAGCTAGCCAATGTCTGATCTAAACCGCTAAATTACCCTTAATCCCATGCCTTCATATTTTGTGCAGTAGCCTACCATGTGAAGCCTTAACAAACGCCTTACTAAAATCCATACACATGACATTAACTGCTTTACCCTCATCCACCTGTTTGGTCATCTTCTCAAAGAACTCACTAAGGTTTGTGAGGCATGACCTAGCCTTCACAAAACCATGTTGACTATCCCTAATCAACTTATTCCTTTCTAGATGATTATAAATCCTATCTCTTGCAAACTTTTCCAACACTGTGCTCACAACCGAAGTAAAGCTCACCAGTCTATAATTTCCAGAGTTGTCTCTACTCCCCTTCTTGAACAAAGGAACAACATTTGCTATCCTCCAGTCTTCTGGCACTATTCCTGTAGACAACGATGACATAAAGATCAAAGCTAAAGGTTCAGCAATCTCCTCCCTGACTTCCCAGAATATCCTAGGATAAATTCTATCCAGCCCAAGGGTCTTATCCATTTTTACACTTCTCAGAATTGTTAACACCTCCTCCTTGTGAATCTCAATCCCATCTAGTCTAGTAGCCTGGATCTCAGTATTCTCTTCGACAACATTGTCTTTTCCTAGTGTGAATACTGATGGTAAGTAGTCATTTAGCACTTCGCCTATCTCCTCTGACTCCACGCATAACTTCCTACGACTATCTTTGATTAACTCTAATCTCACCGATGAAGGGTTTTTGCCTGAAACATCGATCTTCCTGCTCCTTGGATGCTGCCTGACCTGCTGTGCTTTTCCAGCACTACTCTAGTCTAGACCTTAATCTTACTCTAGTCATTCTTTTATTCCTGATATACCTATAGAAAGCCTTAGAGTCTTCCTTGATCCTATCTGCCAACAACTTTTCATGTCCCCTCCTGGTTCTTCTTAGCTCTCTCTTTAGGACTTTCCTGGCTAACTTGTAACTCCCAAATGCCCTAACTGAGCACATCTCATCCTAACATAAGCCTTCTTCTTTTTCTTATCAAGAGTTTCAACATGCTTCGTAAACCACAGCTCCTGTGCTCAACAACGTCCTCCCTGTTTGACCGGTACATACTTATCAAAGACCCACAGTAGCTGTTCCTTGAATAAGATCCACATTTCAATCATGCCCACCTCCTGCAGTTTCCTTCCCCATCCTATGCATCCTAAATCTTGCCTAATCGCATTGTAATTGCCTTTTCCCCAGCTATAACTTTTGTCCTGCGGTATATACCTAACCATATCCATCATTAAAATAAACATAACCAAATTGCGGTTGCTATCACCAACGTGCTCACCTACCTCCAAATCCAACATCTAGCTGGGTTCATTACCCAGTACCAAATCTAAAGTGGCCTCGCCCCTTGTTGGCCTGTCTACATACTGTGTCGCGAAACCCTCCTGCATACATTGGACAAATACTTACTCATCTAAAGTACTTGAACTATAGTATTCCCTGTCAATATTTGGAAAGTTAAAGGCCCTGATAACAACTTCCTTGTCACACCCCCTCCTGTTGAGGATCATCTTTGCTATCCTATTCTCTGGAACTATTCAAAGGCCTATAGAAATCTCCAAACAGGGTGACCTCTCCTTTCTTGTTTCTAACCTCAGCCCATACTACCTCAGTAGATGAGTCCTCAAATGTCCTTTCTGCAACCGTAATACTGTCTTTGACCAACAATGCACACCTCCCCCTGGCCCCCTTTTACCATTTTCTCTATTCTTACTGAAACATCTAAATCCTGGAACCTGCAAATACCATTCCTGTCTTTGCTCTCCCCATGTCTCTGAAATCACTACACATCAAAATTCCAGGTACCAACCCATGCTGCAAGTTCACCCACCTTATTCTGGATACTCCTGGCATTGAAGTAGACGCACTTCAAACCAACTTCTTGCGACCCTGAAATCTTAGTTCTGACCTCACTACTCTCAACCTCCCAGACAGTGGAACTACAATTTAGGTTCCCATCCTCCTGCTGAATTAGTTTAAACCCACCTGAAGAGCATTAGCAAATATCCCCCCCAGGATATTGGTACTCCTTTGGTTCAGATGAAGATTGTTCCCTCCTGTGATCCAAAGATGTGCATGTTAGGTGATTTGGCTGTGCTGAATTGCCCATAGTGTTCTGGGATATGCAGATTAGGTGCATTAGTCAAGGGTAAATGTTGAGTAATAGGGTAGGGGAATGGGTCTAGGTGGGTTACTCTTTGGACGATCAGTGTGGACTTGTTGGGCCACACTGTTTCCACATTGTAGGGATTCTATGGTAATGATTCTATGATAAATTTCTTCTGCAGTTTTATAACATCCTTCCAAAACAAGGTGACTAAAACTGAACACAAATCTCTAAGTGTAGCTTCACCAATGTCCTTCAAACCCATCCTTTAAGCAAATAATTGGGCATTCTACTGAATTCCTTCTTCGGCACATGATCAATTTTTCTGTACTTCCTCTCATTGAGGCACAAACAAGAACTTTCAGAATTAACAATTCTCGAAGAATGCAAACAGTTATTCTGCCATAGCTTGAGAAACCAGTATGTGCCTCACTGGTGATGTTACACATAGAAGCAATAATCCCAAATACACTCAGAAAACATAGACAAGTGGAACTTATTAAAATACAAGGGAAGCCAAATTCTTCAGTTGTTACTGACAATCCATTTCACAACATAACACACCGGAATACTCCATTTTCATGATTGATAAATCATTACACATTCACATAACTAGAGGAATTGTCAAGAAACCCACATTTTTATCAAAAGATAATGTTCTCTACCAAAAAGATGATTGTTAAAAGAATATGGAACTAATCTGTACACTAGCTTTAAATGTGGTCTTGATACGTAAATACAATGTGGTTTAATCATTTAGAAGGTAATCTATTATTGGTGGAAACATCTAATTTTTCCATGGTGCCTCACTTAAATACTTCAAACTGAAAGACTGAAATGTAGGGTAGCTTTTGTAGGGACCTAAGTGATGTTCTCTAATGGTAGGATTTCTGGCAGAATCAGATGAGAAGTCCAGCATGGCTTGCCTTGACATTGGGAGCGACACACTCCACCTTTTATGCTTTTCATAAGTGTTGTGGTGAGATTCCTGTTTAGCAGTGATGAGTTGCCAATTGATGGTTGTTATTGATTGCTGAATGGGTTGCTAACAGCCCAACTTGACTCATAAATATTTAACCTCTCATCTTACCAAACTTACCAAACGAGCGTAATAATTGGAAACATCAACAAAGAAGCCAGAGTGAGCACTTGGCTGACTCAGCTTGCTGTTTGCTCCATGCTGGAAACCGGGCTCAAACATCTCCGGACATGGTCAATGGGCATACCTCCACCATGTCTACATCTTGCAGTGATAAGCCCTCCAAAAAACTTAACAAAATTCAGACTGAGACAAATCAGCTTGAATTCTTCAATCTGAACTGTAGAATGGTGAATATTATCAAAATATGAAAAAAACAATTTCCTCACATGCACTTACGAAATTCCAGTGACAGGTCATTTAGTCGGTCTGCACTGCCAGTAGGGTCCTTACCAATAGAAATTCAGGTATTAATAACAATGAATCACTGGACAATCATGGTCAGCCCATATTTGAACCTGCAATGAATGGATGTGCCAATGTGTAATCTTTCAGTGGAAATATTCAAAGTGGGGTTGTGTAAATCATGGTCAAGATTGCTTTTCTGGGGTATTTAATGAGTCCACCCTGGCGCCCACTACTATTACTACTACTATTACTACTACTACTACTACCTGAGCCGCCTCACCAGATTCTGGTTTTTTGTCATGATTTGCCATGTTTTCCTGTCTTTTGGAGACTGTTATCAAAATGTGGGTGTACTGTACCTTTAAGAGAGTTAAAAGCTATCAGAACTACCTGACAGCACCAAGTGTTCTAAATAAGACACAATGTAACTTGTGGTCAGCAACTGGGGTAGCCGGTTGCTTGGCGATGACAAAACAAATTTGAATTAGGGCAGTCAGTTTAAATTATACTCCCAAAAAATACCAAACTCCAATTAAGTTTGAATTTAGCATATTGACAATACTAAAAGCCAATGATACAATTCAATGTTTTGGGGGGTATAAGATTGGGAAAAATTGAACAGTTGGGGCAAGAACTGCCAAAAGATCAACAAATGTCAGGCTGCTGGTAAGAATTCTCTGAGAGGTACCCATTAGGAGAAGGAGTTTGCACAGAGAAAAACATCGACACCGACCTGGAGAGCAAATCTATAGAGGAAGATACGACAACTGGCTGGTTTTGAAATTTGAATTTTTTGGTAAATCTTAGGGGTTTGATCAGACTAGTATTATAGAAGGGAAAGTAAAAGATAGATTACAGGAAGGAGTTGTAACAGTTGTTAGTTAATTATTCTCTGTTATACTTTAAGAAAAAGGTTGTTAATTTTTAGTTTAAATAGATCTTGGCCTCCTGAATTTTCACAGATTAATGCACGAGATAAATCTTTTCAGTGTTGCTGGTTTAAATTAAGCAGGAAGGTTTACCCCGTGTCCTATCAGTTTGGGGTTTTGTTGTTAGGATTTGAATGATTTAGGGGCTTTTGTCCACAATTTGAACTTTGGGTCTTTGATTTGAGATCTGAACTAGCTTAGACAGATTTGAATAGATTTGGGGAGTCAAAACATCCCAGCAGATTTAAACACTTGCAGGTGAGGGTCCTAGATCTTTAAATAAAATGCAGGTGAGACAATTTGTTTAATTTTGGTGACATGTAGTTGATTTAATTAAAAGTGAGAGAAATGCCTCTTAAATTGCTAAAGAGGTTCTGGAATTTGAAGATGATTCTCAAATTTGCCAAGAAAGTTTAGAAGGAAAGAAAAGGGCCATATTTTTAGAATTAGCAAAGAAGTTAGATTTGGGTTTAACCAAGGACAAAAGTAAAGCTGAAATTGTAAGGGAGTTAATTAAACACTTAGGTGTGTTGGAGAAACAGACAAGTGCAGTAGCAGTAGAAAAACATAAATTACAACTGAGGAAAATGGAGTTAGAAGATAAAGGGAGAGACAGAGAAAGAGAGGAAAAAGTGAGAGAGAGAAAGTTCTTAGCTGAGCAAAAAGAGAGAGAATTTGAACTTGAGAAGTTGCCACTTAGTCAGCAAAGTCAAGTTAACAGGATGGAGATTAAAAGAGAAGGTGAGATATACATATATGTCAAAACTCTGCCACATTTTGATGAGAAAGATGTTGAAGACTTCTTTATTTGATTTGAAAAAGTGGCTAGGCAGATGGAGTGGTCCAAGGATTTATGGGTAATGCGAGTTCAGATTAAACTGGTAAGCAGAGCAAGTGAGGTATTTCCATGCTGTCAGATGAGGGGGTCAAGAGATTATGAAGCAGTTAAACAGGCTATTTTAAGACCTATGAATTGGTACCAGAAGCATATAGACAGCGGTTCAGAAACACAAATAAGGAACCAGATCAGAATTATGTTGAGTTCGAAAGAATTAAACAGAGTCATTTTGATGGATGGGGTGCGAGCCTTAAAGATAGATAAGTCCGATGAGGCTCTAAGAGAGATTATTCTGCTGGAGGAGTTTAAAAACTCACTTCCGGAGATAAGAAATCATGTGGAGGAACAGAAAGTTCAGGAAGTGAGAAGGGCAGCAGGATTAGCACATTAGTATATGTTGCTGCATAAGACAAGCTTCTGGCCAGAATTTCGTCCTCTGAGGGATAGAAGTTGGGAGGAGAGATCCTACACTATGAAACCAAGAGTAGAGAACACTAGTAAGATTTTACCACAGGTTAAAGAAGTCCAAGAGGGTGGACAGGAGGTGAAAGGTATTTTCACTGTAATGGAGTGGTACACAGAAAATTACAATGCTGGTGGTTTCAGAAGGGCACTGGAGAAAGGTGTTTCCACTACCAGAAGGTGGGACACGTAAAGTCACCGTGCTGGTCATTAAAGAAAGGTGCTGTTGGAAAAGATGTGGTAAAAGAAGCTAAGCATTAGTGACGGTAGGAAAGGAAACTGCAAGAACAGCTGAGGAGCTGCAGGAGAGTGCACAACCTAGGCAGGGGCTGGGTATGGAGTTAGTACCTGATCTCTTCAAAGAATTTGTCTCTGTGGGTAAAGTTTACTCAGAAAGAACAGGGAGAGAAGGACACATTATAATTTTGAGAGAGACAGGATTTAACTTGTCGCTGATAGTAAGGGATGAGCAAATATGCACTCTTTCTGATCTGTTAGCCGCGAGTGTGGTAATTTGTGGGATAGATGAACAGAAATTTAGCATTCCCCTATGTAAGATAAAGTTGGAGTGCCAACTCAAGATTGGGGAAGTAACAATGGAGTGATTGACAGAGTGTCAGTTCCATGAATTCAGTTTGTTCTTGGGAATGATTTGGCAGGATCCAAGGTGGGAGTGACCTCCCTTGTTGTGGAGAAGCCCAAGGGAGCCCGAGAAACTAAGGGGTTAAAACAGAAATAGCCTGGTATTTTTCCAGACTGTGTAATAACCAGATCTCACTATCATAAGTCACAACAGGAAGCGAAAAGTAAAGAGAAAGATGAAGAATTTGAGTTTCAATTAGCGGATACCCTGTTTGATGTAATGGTACAGGAAAAGCCTGAACAGGCAGAGGGTCAGACAGAAGTGTTTAGTCCTGAAAGGCCAAGGAACTTGCAACAGCAAGACAAGACAATAAAAGATACATATGTGGATGCAAACGCCGAAAAGAAGGCAGAGAATATTCTGGAGGGTTATTATCAGAAAGATAAAATCCTAAAGCAGAAATGGAGACCACAGCAGGTTAGTGCAGAGGAGAAATGGGCCGAAGTGCACCAGATTGTGTTGCTGGCAGCATACAGACAGGACCTACCAGTAGGAGGTCACCTAGGGATACAAAAAACTCCGGATAAGGTTCAAAAACATTTTTAGTGGTCTGGAATGCACAAGGATGTGGTCAACTTTTGCTGCACATGTCATACATGCCAAATGGTAGGTAAGCCACAGGCGGTGATAAAACCAGCACCCTTGTTGCCAATTCCCACATCTGAAGAACCTTTAACACGGGCTATAATTGATTGTGTAGGTCCCCTCTCGAGAACTAAAAGTTGGGAACCAGTACTTGTTAACCATAATGGTTGTAGGTTAAAATCAACTAGGAGAAAGTGAGGACTGCAGATGCTGGAGATCAGAGCTGAAAAATGTGTTGCTGGAAAAGCGCAGCAGGTCAGGCAGCATCCAAGGAGCAGGAGAATCGACGTTTCGGGCATAAACCCCTCTTCAGGAATGAGGAGGGTGTGCCAAGCAGGCTAAGATAAAAGGTAGGGAGGAGGGACTTGGGGGAGCGGCATTGGGAATGCAATAGGTGGAAGGAGGTTAAGGTGAGGGTGATAGGCTGGAGAGGGGGTGGGGGCGGAGAGGTCAGGAAGAAGATTACAGGTCAAGAAGGCGGTGCTGAGTCTAAGGGTTGGGACTGAGATAAGGGAAATGAGAAAGCCGGAGAAATCTGCATTCATCCCTTGTGGTTGGAGGGTTCCTAGGCAGAAGATGAGGCGCTCTTCCTCCAGGTGTCGTGTTGCCATGGTCTGGCGACGGAGGAGCCAAGGACCTACATGTCCTTGGCAGAGTGGGAGGGGGAGTTAAAGTGTTCAGCCACGGGGCGGTTGGGTTGATTGGTGCGGGTGTCCCAGAGATGTTCCCTGAAACGTTCCGCAAGTAGGCGGCCTGTCTCCCCACTACCAACCTCCAGATACATCGTATCATCCTTCGTCATTTCCGCCACCTCCAAATAGACCCCACCACCAAGGATATATTTCCCTCCCCTCCCCTATCAGTGTTCCGGAAAGACCACTCGCTCCGCGACTCCCTCGTCAGGTCCACACCCCCCACCAACCCAATCTCCACTCCCGACACCTTCCCCTGCAACCGCAAGAAATGTAAAACTTGTGCCCACGCCTCCCCCCTCACTTCCCTCCAAGGCCCTAAGGGATTCTTCCACGTCCGTCGCAAATTCACCTGCACCTCATTTACTGCATCCGCTGCACCCAATGTGGCCTCCTCTACATTGCAGACAGGCTGCCTACTTGCAGCCAAACACCTCCCTCCCCTTCCTGGACCCTCCATCTCCATTAATGACGACCGACTTGACACTGACATTTTTTACAAACCCACCGACTCCCACAGCTACCTGGATTACACCTCTTCCCACCCTACCTCTTGCAAAAATGCCATCCCGTATTCCCAATTCCTCTGCCTCCGCTGTATCTGCTCCCAGGAGGACCAGTTCCACCACAGAACACACCAGATGTCCTCCTTCTTTAGAGACCACAATTTCCCTTCCCACGTGGTTAAAGATGCCCTCCAACGCATCTCGTCCACATCCCGCACCTCCACCCTCAGACCCCACCCCTCCAACCGTAACAAGGACAGAATGCCCCTGGTGCTCACCTTCCACCCTACCAACCTACACGTAAACCAAATCATCCGCCGACATTTCTGCCACCTCCAAACAGACCCCACCACCAGGGATATATTTCCCTCCCCACCCCTTTCTGCCTTCTGCAAAGACCGTTCCCTCTGTGACTACCTGGTCAGGTCCATGCCCCGCTACAACCCACCCTCCCATCCTGGCATCTTCCCCTGCCACCGCAGGAACTGCAAAACCTGTGCCCACACCTCCTCCCTCACCTCCATCCAAGGCCCTAAAGGAGCCTTCCACATCCATCAAAGTTTTACCTGCACATCCACTAATATCATTTATTGTATCTGATGCGGTCTCCTCTACATTGGGGACACTGGATGCCTCCTAGCAGAGCGCTTTAGGGAACATCTCCGGGACACCAGCACCAATCAACCACACTGCCCCGTGGCCCAACATTTCAACTCCCCCTCCCACTCAGCTGAAGACATGGAGATCCTGGGCCTCCTTCGCCGCCGCTCCCTCACCACCAGATGCCTGGAGGAAGAACACCTCATCTTCTGCCTCGGAACACTTCAACCCCAGGGCATCAATATGGACTTCAACAGTTTACTCATTTCCCCTTCCCCCACCTCACCCTAGTTCCAAACTTCCAGCTCAGCACTGTCCCCATGACTTGTCCTACCTGCCTATCTTCTTTTCCACCTATCCACTCCACCCTCCCCCCACCCCCGACCTATCACCTTCATCCCCTCCCCCACTCACCCATTGTACTCTATGCTACTCTCTCCCCACCCCCACCTTCCCCTAGCTTATCTCTCCACGCTTCAGGCTCTTGGCCTTTATTCCTGATGAAGGGCTTTTGCCCGAAACATCGATTTTACTGCTCCTTGGATGCTGCCTGAACTGCCGTGCTCTTCCAGCACCACTAATCCAGAAAGTTAGTTACTGCCCTGCAGAGTGAGGAATCAAATCCAGATTATGTGGATTGTTATGTGCCTCAAAATAGATTAAAAAATGAAGAAGTCCTTGAGGAGGGGGATAAGTTAGTAAACTAGCTGTCTCAGGAGCATATAAAATGCAGTTAAAAGGTTTGTCACTGCAGTATAAGGACAAATGTAAGAATCAGATGGGAGGACTAAAGCTATTGTACATGAAGTAGGCATAGGGAATACTGCTCCGATAAAACAACATCCCTATCTGCCTTTCAAAACACAAACAGCTCGAAATGTAGGTGGAGACCATTCTTGACGAGGACATCATCGAACCAAGCTAGAGCGAGTGGAGTTCACCGATTGTCTTAGTTCCCAAACCGGATGGAACTCAATGATTCTGCGTGGATTATTGGAAGGTGAACGCCGTTACAAAATCGGACTCATATCCAATTTCTAGATTGGAGGAGTGTATCGAGAAAGTTGGCCAAGCCAGTTACATCACCTAGTTGGTCTTAATGCGTAGTTACTGGCAGGTACCTTTATCAGAAATGGTGAAAGTAATTTCTGCATTTGTAACACCAAATCGACTATATCTGTTTAAAGTGATGCCCTTTGGAATGAAGAACGCACCTGCCACATTCCAAAGACTCATGAACAGAGTTGTGGCTGGATTAACAAACTTTGTAATCTATTTGGACAATGTAGTGATGTTTAGTAAGTCCTGGACAGATCTCATGGTACAGTTGGCAGAGCTCTTTGAATGACTAAAAGAAGCAAAACTGGTGATAAACTTAATAAAATGGAATTTGCGAAAGCAGAGGTGACGTTCTCAGGACATTACATTGGTCATGGAAGGTTGACCCCATGGAACGCAAAGATGAAGGCCATCAAGGAATTTCCACGACCAACCTCAAAGAAAGGGGTGTTTCGATTCTTAGGACTCAGCGGATTCTATCAGAAGTTTGTTCCAAAATTCAGTAGTGTATTGGCACCATTAACCGATTTGCTGAAGAAGAACACAAAGCTTCGGTAGACAGAACCATGCCAGGAGGCATTTGACCATTTGAAGTCGATATTAACCACCAAACCAGTTTTAGCTACCCCAAACTTTTCAAAACCTTTTAAAGTCGCCATCGATGCGAGTGACATAGGAGTTGGAGCTGTACTCTGGCAGGAAGATGAGGATGGGATTAAACTGCCAGTAGGTTACTTTTTGAAAGAAGATCAACATCTGCCAGAGGAAATACTTCACGCTTAAAAAAGAACCGTTGAGTTTGGTACTGGCCTTACAACATTTTAATGTGTATGTCACAAACAATGTGTCAGAGATGTGGTGTACATGATCACTATCCGCTTACATTCTTAGAATGCTTTAAAGATATGAGACTTTCGTTGGGGTCTTATGTTAGAGACTTTTAATTTAAAAATCGTACAGATTGCGGGTCATAAGAATGTCATCGCAGATGTGTTTTTGTGGATTTAACTGATAAAGTTTAGATGAGGTTTGTATCTATTTAATGTTTTATACACACAGGTATAAAGTTATCTGTATGTTAGGTAATGTGTTTAAAGAATAGAAAAAAAATGAAGCCACCTTTTCATTATGATGGTTTATTTTTCTTAAGAGGGGAAGTGTTATGAAGATGTGGGTGTACTGTACCTTTAAGAGAGCTAAAAGGTAGCAGAACTACCTGACAGCACCAAGTGTTCTGAATAAGACATAATGTAACATGTAGTTCAGTAGCTGGGGTAGTTGGTTGCCTGGAGACAACAAAACAAAATTGAATTAGGGCAATCAGTTTAAAGTATACCCCGAAAAAACATACCAAAGTCCAATCAAGTTTGAATTTAGTACATTGACAATATTAAAAGCCAATGACACAATCCAATGCTTTGGTGGTATAAGACCGGGGAAAATTGAACAGTTGGGGAAGAGCTGTCAAAAGACCAACAGATGTTGGCTGCTGGTAAGAACTCTGTGAGAGGTAGCTGTCCAGAGAAGGAGTTTGCACAGAGCAAAAAAGGTTGACACCGACCAGGAGAGCAAATATAAGAGGAAGGTACGACAACTGACTGGTTTTGAAATTTGAAGTTTTTGGTAAATCTTACTTGGGCGTTTAATCGGACGAGCATTATAGAAGGGGAAAGTAAAAGATAGGTTCGAGGAAGGAGTTGTAAATAATTGTTAAATAAGGTTGTTAATTTTTACTTTAAATAGTTCTTAGCCTCTCAAATTTTCACTGCCTGGGATACAACTATTTTGTGTTGTTGATTTAAATTAAGCAGGAGGGTTTGCCCCGTTTTGTAACAGAGACAATACAACCGACAGTGAAGCACAGAAATAAGCTCCCATGATAAAAACAGTGAATGTGTGAGACAGATGGGTACAGTAGAGCAACCTGTCAACTATATTCGATGTGATAGCAAAGTGTCAATATCACTGGACTAGAACTCCAGATCCCAAACTAATTTCTGGGGACATGCATTTGAATCCCACCATGGCTGAGGGGTGAAATTTGAATTCAATGAAAATCTGGAATTAAATATTTCACCTGATATAACCATTGTTGATTGTCATAAAATGAAACTTGTGGTTCACTAAGGAAGACCTACTATCCTTATTTGGTCTGGCCTATATATGACCCCAACCTCACAGCAATCTGCATGACTCTTTGTTACCCTCTGAATTGGCCTAGCAAGCCACTCAGTTATCTCAAACTGCTGGAAAGAGATACTTTAAAAGTTGGGTTACAAGAATCAGGAGGGAACAAGCAAGCACTCATTTACTCCCTTCTGTTTCTCTGTTCTTCTCCACTAGTCCCTTGTCTGTCATGGCACCTTGCTCTCCCATCCATCCAGTAACTTGTTTCGTCATTTCTCGTATTCTATCGTCACTCTTTCACCTTCCCCAGTGTGGTTTAGATTTTCTATACTTTCCTTTTCCTCTTTCAGTCCCTCCTAAATTGATGCAGTTCCTTGTTGACCGAAGCTGTGATTACTTTAAAACTGGTAACTAAATGGATCACACTAGATTTACTCGTCATTGTCTACAGAGCTGTACCGGACTATAGGATCTGGATAAAATTGAGCAGAATGGACTTCAGCTGTACTCATGCCTCAAGTGTATGGTTTATTTCTTAGGTCTAAATGAGTGAACACACAATTGCCAGTAGAAATTGAATTTATCCCCTATAGCTGTCTGTGATTGAAAATTATGAGAACCAGTTGCTTACTTGAATCTTGGAAGTTGACATCATTTCCATTATAAGCATTCTTCAGTTTGTTGGTCATCACTCTGAGTGCCATGATCTGCTGACGTATCATTGTATCTGGTCTAGTGATGTCTACATCTACTTCTGGGTTGTTGTTCTGATTGGTCAGACCATCATTCATAATTTCAGGCAGGTACCTGCAGGTCAAATGATGATAACATCAAACAAAGAGCCACACAGCAATGAGGACAGCCAATGCACATGCCGAGATTGTTACCTTATATCAAACAAATGGTGTAATGAGGTTTTTATTTTTGAGTCATTGCTGAAAATAACATTCTGAAAGAAATCAATCAGCAACTAACTTCAATGAAACTGATCATTCCTTTAAATATCTCCAGGATGGTTCCTTTGGGCTGCAAAATATTTAGCTGGAGTACTCAGTTTCAAACTGCTAGTGTAGCCAGTCACTAAATGACTGATACAAAGGGCTGCCTTTCTGCAAAATTCTGATATGCACTTTTGTCACAAAAAATGTCCACCTCAGTTCTGTATGAATTTGCTGCCAATAATCCTCCTTATATTATTTGAGGGGCTTACTAATAGTAAATGGTGAAGGATTCATCTTTCATTATAACATCAGCAGTGGGAATGATAACCAATTATTGCACAATATTCTGCACCATTCATGACTCCTCATTTATTGAAGCAGTCTCTGTCCAAATGCAGCAAAACCTGGACAATATACAAGCTTGTACTGAAAGGTTGCAAATAACATTTGCATCACACAATGCTACCTAATTTTAGCAACAATCTAACCAGCATTACATGACATTCAATGGTACTACTACCACTTGTGTCACCCACTATCATTATCCTGGGGATTCCATTGACCAGAAATTAAATTAGCCAGCCAAGATGTTCAAGTCCCATGAGTGAATAAAACAAAATAGTAGTTTATTACATACTAATAGGACAGCAGGTTATATTGGCTTAAGATTGGTTAACTGTAATAAAATGTAAGAGACATCGTTATCTTCTAAGAAATAGCAACCAGGTCTATGCTAGTAGAACTGACGAACATAGAATAAAATAATTCATGTCAGAGACAGTCATTAATATATCAGTGGAGAGAGCTATTCCAAAACATATTAGTGAACCCTTTCAGGCCAGTTGCCTTATAGAAAAATTCTGAGTCCTTAGACTTTCGCAAATGGCATTGAGGCAGCTCGCACCCAAAATTGGAGCAATATTTGGATGGTATCTTGGAAACAAATTCGCATCTGTAGAAAGTGGGCAGAAATTTTATTGATCTTTTATTTTTTAACAAAGCCTGTGATTGTGAAGTAAAGAAATGATCCGCATAAAGGAACAGAAAGGAAGATAAAATTAAGATTCCAACCAATACCAGCACATAGCCTGGGATTGTTGAACAGCATAAGGTGGGTGACTTGCAGCATGGATTGGTACCTGGGATTTCAATGTTGTGGCCAATTCAGAGACATGGTTATTGCAGGTTCCTGGATTAAGCTGTTTCAGTAAGAACAGAGAAAATGGTAAAAGAGGGGGTGGTGTGGCACTGTTAGTCAAGGACAGTATTACAGTTGCAGAAAGGATGTTTGAGGACTTGCCTACTGAGATAGTATGGGCTCAGATTAGAAACAGGGAAGGAGAGGTTACCCTGTTGGGAGTTTTCTATAGGCCTCTAAATAGTAGAAGATATGTAGAGGATAGGATAGCAAAGATAATCCTCGACAGGAGTAAGAATGACAAGGTTGTTGTTATGGAGTCTTTAATTTTCCAAATATAGACTGGGAATACTATAGTTCAAGTACTTTAGATCGGTCAGTTTTTGCCCAATGTGTACAGAAGGGTTTCCTGACACAGTGTGTAAACAGGCCAACAAGGGGAGAGGCCATATTAGATTTGGTACTGGGTAATGTACCCAGCCAGGTGTTGGATTTGGAGGTAGATGAGCAATTGGTGATAGTGACCACAGTTCAGTTATCTCTACTTCAATGATGGATAGGGATAGGTATACACTGCAGGGCAAAGCTTATAGCTGGGGGGGAAGGCAATTACGATGTAATTACGCAAGATTTAGAATACATAGGATGGGGAAGGAAACTGAGGGGATGGGCGCAATTAAAATGTGGAGCTTATTCAAGGACCAGGTTCTTGATAATTATGTACCAGTCAGGCAGGGACGAAGTTGTCAAGCGTGGGAGCTGTGGTTTGTTAAGGAAGTTGAATCTCTTGTCAAGAGGAAGAGGTTTTGTTAAAAAAAAATCTGATAGCTCAGTTAGGGTGCTTGAGAGTTACATGTTAGCCAGGAAAGACCTAAAGAGAGAGCTAAGAAGAGCCAGGAGGGGACATGAGAAGTTGTTGGCAGATAGAATCAAGGAAAACCCTAAATCTTTCTATAGATATATCAGGAATAAAAGAATGACTACAGTAAGATTAGGGCCAATCAAACATCGTTTGTGGGAAGTTGTGCGTGGAGTCAGAGGAGCTAGGGAAGTGCTAAGTGAATACTTTTCATCAGTTGTCACATCAGGAAAAGACAATGTATTCGGGGAGAATACTGAGATACAGGCTACTAGACTAGGTGGGATTGAGGTGCATAAGGAGGAAGTGTTAGCAGTTCTGGAAAGTGTAAAAATGGATAAGTCTCTTGGGCTGGATGGAATTTATCATAGGATACCCTGGAAAGTCAGGGAGGAGATTGTTGAGCCTTTGACTTTGATCTTTATGTTGTCATTGTCTACAGGAATAGTACCAAAAGACTGGAGGATAACAAACGTTGATCATTTGTTCAAGAAGGGGAGTGGAGACAACCCTGGTAATTAAAGACCAGTGAGCCTTACTTTGGCTGTAGGCAAAGTGTTGAAAAAGTTTTCAAGAGATAGGATTTATAAGCATCTAGAAAGGAATAAGTTGATTAGGGATAGTCAACGTGGTTTTGTGAAGGGTGGGTTGTGCCTCACAAACCTTATTGAGTTCTTTGAGAAGGTGACCAAACAGGTGTATGAGGGTAAAGCAGTTGATGTCATGTGTATGGATTTCAGGAAGGCATTTGGTAAGGTTCCACATGGTAGGCTATTGCACAAGATATGGAGGCATGGGATTAAGGGTGATTTAGCAGTTGGGATCAGAAATTGGCTAGCTGAAAGAAGACAAAGCATGGTGATTGATGGGAAATATTCATCCTGGAGTTCAGTTACTAGTGGGGTACCGTAAGGATCTGTTTTGGGTCCTCTGCTAATTCATATTTTTATAAATGTCCTGGATGAAGGCATAGAAGGATGGGTTAGTAAATTTGCGGATGACACTAAGGTCGGTAGACTTGCAGATAGTGATGAAGGATATTATAGGTTACAGAGAGACATAGATAAGCAGCAGAGCTGGGCTGAGAGGAGGCAAATGGAGTTTAATGTGGAAATGTGTGAGGTGATTCATTTTGGAAGGAGTAACAGGAATGCAGAGTACTGGGCTAATGGTAAGATTCTTGGTAGTGTGGATGAGCAGAGAGATCTCGATGTCCAGATACATGGATCCTTGAAAGTTGCCACCCAGGTTGATAGGGTTGTTAAGAAGACATATGGTATGTTCACTTTTATTGGTCAAGGGATTGAGTTTTGGAACCATGATGCAGCTGTACAAAACTCTGGTGCGGCCACATTTGGAGCATTGCATGCAGTTCTGGTCACCGCATTATCGGAAGGATGTGGAAGCTTTGGAAAGGGTTCAGAAGAGATTTATTAGGATCTTGCCTGGTATGGAGGGAAGATTTTATGAGGAAAGGCTGATGGACTTGAGGCTGTTTTTATTAGAGAGAAGAAAGTTGAGAGGTGACTTAATTGAGACATATAATATATTCAGAGAGTTAGATATGTTGGACAGTGAGAGCCTTTCTCCTTGGATGACAATGGCTAGCATGAGGGAACATAGCTTTAAATTGAGGGGTGATAGATATACGACAAATATCAGAGGTAGTTTCTTTACTCAGAGAGTAGTAGGGGCATGGAATGTACTGCCTGCAACAATAGTAGACTCACCACCTTTTAGGGCATTTAAATGGTCATTGGATAGGCAAATGAATGGGAATAGAATAGTATAGGTTAGGTGGGCTTCAGATTGGTTCCACAGGTCGGTGCAACGTCGAGGGCTGAAGGGCCTGTACTGCTATGTAATGTTCAATGTTCTATGTAGCCATTAAGCCCAAGAAAATGGAAACTGTAGCCTGAAACTCCCTTGTTTGATCTCAAAATCGCCCTTCTCACATTAGAAATGTTTGGAAATCAGAACTTCTAGCTTCTAAAATTTCAAATTGAAAATATATAATCAAGCAGTAGGATTCAGTGAGTGACAATTCTTTTGCTATCTCATCTCATTCCAAATGAGAGGGATTTAGATATTGATGACCATGGAAGTCAACTATTCTTTTTCCTCTAATGCTGTCTTCTTGCCTTCCTGCTATCCTGGAGGTATTGTATAAATTGGGATTGGTTTTATGTTTGGGATGTGGGAAATAGGGCAGTTTGTTACAAACCATCAAAAAGCATGTGATCATATTTTAATTCAAACTCTGGTCAGTCGGTTGGCTTTTTGACTCAGGGTTTATAGTCTAAACCCCAACTCTGCCTCCACTGGTTTGGATATAATAATCACTTCTCAGATACCAAGCCGGGTCCTTGACTAATGTAACCCTTCCCAAAAATGTTGGTATCAAGCGTGGCACTAACATGGCCGTGTCAGTCAAATTAACACAGACCTGAAATCAAAACCAGTATCACTCTGAAGCACATCTTATTTAATGAGTCAATATGGAAGCTTTTGTTTCAGTCTTTCATCCTTAGAAATTACATATTTATTTAAGTTATAGAACAATTCTATTTTAAATTTTGGTTCAACAGGTACTTCTAAAGCTGTAAACTGAGAGCCCAATATTTTGCACACCCATTGTGTAATAGTTGATTCTACCTAAAAAGTGAAAGTGAAGGTTAGGTAGGAAGGATTCATAACTCTTAGAAGGTGAACAGTGGTAACACGCATTATTGATTTCAAGGTTGTGTTGTGTTGATGGGACATTGATGGTTCTATTGATTGGAATGGGCTAATATTAATGAAATCTTTCATGGAAACCCTCATAACACATCATGTATATTAGAGGCTAAGGTTTAGACAAAGCTAACCACAAATTAAAGTTTATAATAAAGGAGCTCAAATAGCGCTTGATTTTGTAGCAAAACTCATCTTTGTCACCCAGTGTAAGGTTGGTCAAGCAATGTTAAAACCCTTGCTTTACTAAATACAACAATTAATTGCAAAGTCTTACTTACTGCTATATTGTTTTTCTTCTTTCTGAAAGAACATCATCATCCTAACCAAGAATATTTCAACTGTAACTAATTGGTTTGTTGAAGATTTATTGTAATGACAACTCCCAACACTATCCTTACACAAGCAACAGCTGCCACCACCCAGTCTGACCAGCTGCCTTGTGAATGCATAGTAATTGTGTGTCAGTTGCAGGTTCCTGATGTGAATGTAATGGGAATGTCTCCTCTGTAGTATACCTCACCTGCCCTTGGCATGTCCATTCCAGCAATCCTCTTCATCCGGCACACCAGCAGTCACTTTATCATCATTACAGATGTTGTAAGGTAATGTGGACCAGAACTTCTTAGCCAACTTCAGTTTCTCCTTAACATCAGTAACCTGAAGATTGCATGAGGCAGCACATCATCTTAATAAATAATTTCATTCAAATATGGTAGTGAAAATGAAAGCAGTAATGATTGCACTGGATGTAATAAAGATGACTGGTATTTTTGTATATTAATATATAATCTATCCACAACATTGAGAAATGTTTGCATTGTTTTATTGTAAAGCTAATCTGTTTAGACAAAAAAAAAACTGAATAAGCTACTGTTTGAAAGTAATAAAAAGGCTATAACAATATTGCTGAATAAGGTGCTTGGAATATATTACATAGTTAACCTTATTTCTACAAGTTTTCTGGAGTCAAAGAATTTTAGAAGGAGGCTATAATATGAGCATTTAGAAGTACCCTGGTCTCATTCTGTTGATGAGGTTAAAATTTAATCGCTAGAACTTGGAAAGTTCAAGGAAATAATTATTCATCACAAACAAACTTTGTCAATATTGTAACTCAGCATTTACTATAATGGTGTGGATTGTATTAGAACATAGAACATTACAGCACAAGAACGGGCCCTTCAGTTTTGCGAACATGACGCCAAGTTAAACTCCAGGTCGTTCTCCCACAATGTCATAGTTGCATTCCAGCAAAATCTCACTTAATAGAAAATGGCTTCATATAAATAATGGGCCGATGGGAGAAGTGGGATTGGGGCAGACCAGCAAAAAATATCACTCACAATCACTAAAAATCACCCATAAGACTAACGCAAAGTATAGCACAGCCTGAATGAAGTTATATCATCATATTTATCAACCAAACAATAGTAACCTTAACACTGTACATTTAAAAAACATTGTTATGCAGGACAGACGGTCATCATGGTGCGTAAGGTAGACTCCCTCATTCCTGTTAAGCGAGCTATATCACATATTCTCTCTTTATGCTCAAAATGCTTTATAATATCTAGCTTCTCTTCTAGTGTTACAGCCTTTCATTTGCGTTCACCACCTGCAATTTTATCACCAGGACGCTTCTTGCCAGCATTCTTGTCACTATGCCCCTCCATCTTTTCAAAAAATCTAGGAGCAGTGCACTTTCACAAGAAACTGCTCAATGTATCTCTCACAGAAAGCTGCTCTGTTGGCAGACTAAGAACGGCATGAAAACTGATGCTGACATCGGCATAAGCACAGGACAAAGCACACAAAATGATCACCGCTGGAATCATGCTATTGCGAACAGAGGTAAGTGATCTTGAAAATACTGTTCCTTAATTCCTCAGCGACGTCATAAGCAAATTGCTCTGCCAGAACATGCGTTATCCATTAACTACCTGTAATCCCTTTTGTCTGCCCATGGTCCATATCTCTTCATCCGTTGGATATTCATGTGCTTATCTAAAAGTGCTTTAAACGCCCTTATTGTATCTGCTTCTATCACCACCCCTGGCTGTGTACTCTATGTAAAAGACTTGCCCCTCATATCTCCTTTGAACTTGCCCCCCTCTCACCTTAAATGAATGCCCCCTAATATTAGACATTTTAACTTTGGGAAAAGATTCTCACCATCGCCCCTATCTATGCATCTAGTTTATAGACTTCTATCAAGTTTACAATTTTATAGACTACTATCAAGTCACCCCTCAGCCTCTGCCGCTCCAGAGAAAATAACCCTAGTTTTTCTACCCTCTTTGTATTCTTTACAGGGAGAGACATCAATATCTTATTCCCATTATATTACAGCTTACACTTGTTCCAGGCTGGTTCTATTTGTCTAATTAATGAGCCAATTAATAAAAGTGGAGGTGGTGGAAAGTTTTACTTCAATATGTCACTGAGAGGAGTCTGGAATGTTATTCTTCATCTTTGAACATCTGATCGTCTGGGCATTCTAACTCGCCAAAGAATAAAAAGTTATCACTAACAAACTTTGAAAGTGGAAAATGCACCCCAGTGACAAACTGCACTGCCATGATCTTCCTTAAATTAGTCAGCAGTCAAGAACATGTTCCTATCTTGTGTGCTCATTGAAGTGGAACAGAAAACAATACTATAGGTTTCTAGTTATCCATCATTATTACACATTTATGCTTTCACAGAGTACCAGAAAAATATTGAAAAATATTAAAAGGAGTGTTTCCACTCACAGAGACCATTCCTCATTAAAAAGGGTTCTTGACAAAGGTTTATTTGCATTGCTTCATAGTCATTATGAGACTTTACTAAAATGATCATATTTGATAGTAAATGTTAAACTGTAATTAGACAGAACTCAAAGCATCTTACTAGTTATTCAGTTATTCCGGCTTGAGGCAAGCTGTGCATAGTTTCTGTCAATTGTACAAGATGTGAAATGCAAGTGCAGAAAGCAGTTGCCTTCAATTATGGAAAATGCCATATTTATTTGATTTTGATTTATTTACTTTATTTATTGTCACAAGTATTTTGTTACAAAATACAGTGAAAAGTGTTGTTTCGTGTCACCACTCTTCACCTTAAAACACAGAATAAACAAAAACATGGAATATAAAAGCAGTAAAATAAAACAAAAAGAAATAAAGTTCAACTTTACAGTCTTTCTTGTTAAGTGCTCAGCCATGGACCTGGGGTGGTCAAGTTAGGGATCCTATTGCTGCGCCACCAGATCAAAAGTCACCACACCCCATTGCTTTGACTGTCAATGTTTACAATCTCAGATTGCTGGATTCAAATGTTTCTCAGTGGGAAAGTGACTTACAGAGGCAATAGCTTGAATAAGGTTGATTATGGCAAAATCATATTTGAAGTCAACTCTAGTTTATTGTTCTATCACAAAAAAATCTTAAAAGCTATTATCTTTGGCCTAGCACTATAAATGTCAAACATAATTTAGTTTAAAGAAAATCCATTTTTAAAAAATAATAAGAACAGTTTTCTTGAATGTAATATAGGTGACAAGTCACCAATAGCAATACTATTGCTCTGAGGAGGCACTCAATACAAGCTAAGTGACTGCCCAAGAACCCTTTTCCTATTCTGCTTCCATGTAAATGTACTATTCACACTTGGTTTCATGTGACACTAATCTGATAAGTACATTAGTATCCAGAACCAATTATACTCAGGAACTTTTTCTGTGATCAGCCTTTGTTATAACCAAATATATTTGGAAAGATCTCCAAGAAATACTGCTGACATTTACAATGAGCAAAACTCTATGTTTTAAAATAGAAAGTAACAGTACTTAGATATACAAAATAAAATGCTTTTTCCTCACTATTGTATGTTCTGATAACATGAAGGCAGATAATTACAGTCTCATTTGCACATATACATGTTCATTCACAACCCATTCCTTTTAAATCTTGGTAAAAAAGTGTGTCAGACTGTAAATTGTAAGCTTTCTCACTTTAATCCTTGAGGCTTCATCATTTCCTTGTATACCCTTTGCATTTTCATTTTACAAACGATTGGCTAGTCTATGATGATTTGGAGGTGCTATGCCCTGAGGCATGATACATTGCCGAGACTCAGCAGAGGTTACGGCAACGATGAATGGACACCGCACAACATTTACCAGACAGGCGTGTTCCTTCCCAGTCGGGGAACACTTCAACGGTCTGGGCTTTGGGACAGACAACAACGTAAAATAGCCAAGAAGAGGATGATAGCCAAGATTGGTGCCCATGGTGATGGTCTCAATTGGGACCTTGAAGCCAGCAGTCTGATATTGTAAACATTGAAAGTCAAAGCAATGGGGTGTGGTGACTTTTGATCTGGCGGCGCAGGAATAGGATCCCTAACTTGACCACTCCAGGTCCATGGCTGAGCACTTAACAAGAAAGACTGTAAAGTTGAACTTTATTTCTTTTTTTTTATTTTATTGCTTTTATATTCAATGTTTTCGTTTATTCTGTGTTTTAAGGTGAAGAGTGGTGACACTAAACACTACAGGTGACCCTATGACCCCACTGCAGTACATACACACACACACACATTCACTAGAGTCATATAGAGCATGGAAACAGACCTTTCGGTCCAACCCGTCCATGCCGACGAGATATCTCAACTGCAATCTAGTCCAACCTGCCATCACCCGGCCCATATCCCTCCAAACCCTTCCTATTCAAATACCCATCCAAATGCCTCTTAAATGTTGCAATTGTACCAGCCTCCACCACTTCCTCTGGCAGCTCATTCCATACACGTACCAACCTCTGTGTGAAAAAGTTGTCCCGTCGGTCTCTTTTATATCTTTCCCCTCTCACCCTAAACCTATGCCCTCTAGTTCTGGACTCCACGACCCCAGGGAAAAGACTTTGCTTATTTACCCTCTCCATGCCCCTCATAATTTTGTAAACCTCTATAAGGTCACCCCTCAGCCTCCGGTGCTCCAGGGAAAACAACCCCAGCCTGTTCAGCTTCCTCCTATAGCTCAAATCCTCCAATCCTGGCAACATCCTTGTAAATCTTTTCTGAACCCTTTCAAGTTTCACAACATCTTTCCGATAGGAAGGACACCAGAATTGCACGCAATATTCCAACAGCGGCCTAACCAATGTCCTGTACAACCGCAAAAGGACCTCCCAACTCCTGTACTCAATACTCTGACCAATAAAGGAAAGCATACCAAACGCCTTCTTCACTATCCTATCTACCTGTGACTCCACTTTCAAGGAACTATGAACCTGCTCTCCAAGGTCTCTTTGTTCAGCAACACTCCCTAGGACCTCATCATTAAGTGTATAAGTCTTGCTAAGATTTACTTTCCCAAAATGCAGCACTTTGCATTTATCTGAATTAAACTCCATCTGCCACTTCTCAGCCCATTGGCCCATCTGAAGTAACCCTCTTCACTGTCCACTACACCTCCAATTTTGGTGTCATCTGCAAACTTACTAACTGTACCTCTTATGCTCACAATCAAATCATTTATGTAAGTGACAAAAAGTAGAGGACCCAGCACCAATCCTTGTGGCACTTCACTGGTCATAGGCCTCCAGTCTGAAAAACAACCTTCCACCACACCCTCTGTTTTCTACCTTTGAGCCAGTTCTGTATCCAAATGGCTAGTTCTTCCTGTATTCCATGAGATCTAACCTTGCTAATCAGTCTCCCATGGGGAACCTTGTCAAACGCCTCACTGAAGTCCATATAGATCACATCTGCCGCTCTGCCCTCATCAATCCTCTTTGTTACTTCTTCAAAAAACTCAATCAAGTGCCCTCTCAGATGCTCAGACATGCATCCTCCACACTCACACCCACACACTCACTCTCTCACAGACTTATACCCTATTACATTCACACCCATACATACACCCTCTAACAGACGTATACCCCATTACACTCACACACATGCACATATACACATTCTCTCACAGCCATTCACACCCCCACATGCACACACTCACTCAATCTGCCCTGCACGCGCACACATATAAGTTTGTGGGGTGAATTTGTACTTGCAGAATTACATTTTATTTTGCTCAAAAACTGCATAAATCCATGTAAGATTCTGTAATTTCCACTTTAGAAATAGAATCTGTCTGACCTAACATTGGGACACAGACAGAATTTAACCTCACACCTTGAATGCATTATCTGAGCTGAGATGGCACCTATTGGTATAGCTATTTGAGAATGTAACTTTAAAAAAAATTCTGGGATTTACATTTGAAGGAACCGGAACTAACATGATCATTCTAAAAGAAGAAAGACTTCGGCTAAATTTGTTTAATATTACACAGTGGCTCAGTGGTTAGCATTGCTGCCTCACCGCACCGGGGTCCTGGGTTCAATTCCTGCCTGTCTGTGTGGAGTTTGCACGTTCTCCCTGTGTCTGCATGGGTTTCCTCCGGGTGCTCTGGTTTCCTCCCATAATCCAAAGATGTGCAGGTTAGGTGAATTGGCCATGCTAAATTGCCCGTAGTGTTCGGTGTGTTAGTCAGGGGTAAATATAGGTTAGGAGTTTGGGTGGGTTTCTCTTCGGAGGGGCGGTGTGGACTCGTTGGGCTGAAGGGCCTGTTTCCACACTGTAGAGAATCTAATCTAATTCCATGATATTGTAATCTTGTTGCTATAAATTCTGTCTTATGATTCTGATCCACAACCAACTGATGAAGAAACAGCGCTGCTAAAGCTAGTGCCTCCAAATAAACCTGTTAGAGTCTAATCTGGCTTTGTGTGATTTTTCACCTTCCCTATGATAAAATTATTATTTGGTTTGCATGGATTTTAAGGCACAGGGATGAGAAACTTGAAAAATTCTTCTCCTAAACAATAATTAATTGATTTATTTACTGTCATGAGTACTAAAGTATGGTGAAAAGCAGTGCAGGCAGATCATAGTAAACAAGGATGTAGAGAACAAAGGTTTTAGATGGAGACATACAGGTAACATTGCACAGGGCATACAAAAGAGATCAACATTAGCAAGATCAGCATTATTTGAGGCTAGAGAGTCCAATTGATAGTCTGATAACAGCCGGGAAGAAGCTGTCCCTGAAGTGTTCAGGCTTCTGTATCTTCTGCCTGATGGAAGAGGTTATAGGAGAGCTTTACTGGAATATGAAGAGTGTTTGATAATGTTGGCAGCCTTTCCATGGCAGTGAACCATGCAAATGGAGCCCATGGATGGAAGGTTAGTTCCCGTGATGGCCTGAGCTCTGCACACCCTCTGTAGTTTCCTATGATCCTGGGCGGAGCAGTTGCCATACCAGGCCGTTTTGGACCTGGAGAGTATGTTTTCAATTGGGCATCTGTAGACGTTGGAGAGGGTTCTTACGGACATGCTAAATTTCCTGAGCCGCCTGAGGAAGAAGATGTTGTTGTGCCTTCTTCACCAACACAACTACATGGGAAGACCAGGACAGGTTGTCAGTTATTGTCACTCTGAGGAACTTGAGGATCTCCACCCTTTCGAGCTCAGTTTCATTGATGTAGCTGGGGACATGCTCTCCTTTTTTTCTAAAATCAATGGTCAGTTCTTTCATTTTGCTGATGTTGAGACTTGCTTTTATTGCATCATGTCTTCAAGCCCTCTATCTCACTTCCGTATTTTCACTCATTGTTGTTAGACATCCGTCCTACAACAGTGATGTTGTCAGCGAAACAATAGATGGTGTTCATTCGGAATTTGGCAACACAGTTGTGGGTTTACAAACAGTACAATAGTGGGCTGAGCATGTATCCCTGGGCGTTGGTGGGGGGGGAGGGGTTGGGGCTGCAATGTTGAGTGTTATTGTGGAGAAAGTGCAGTTTTCTCTCTTCACTGATTGCGGTCTGCGGGTCAGGAAGCTGAGGATCCAGTTTCCAGCGGGCTGAGCCGAGACGTAGATCATGGAACATAGAATATAGAACAATACAGCACAGAACAGGCCCTTCGGCCCACGATGTTGTACCGAACATTTGTCCTAGCTTAAGCACCCATCCATGTACCTATCCACTTGCCGCTTAAAGGTCACCAATGATTCTGACTCTACCACTCCCACAGGCAGCGCATTCCATGCCCCCACCACTCTCTGGGTAAAGACATCTCCCCTATACCTACCACCCTTCACCTTAAATTTATGTCCCCTTGTAACACTCTGTGGACATAAATGTGGACATGGAGTTTTGAGATTAGTCCAGAGGTGTTGAAGGTGACAATAGACAATAGACAATAGACAATAGGTGCAGGAGTAGGCCATTCAGCCCTTCGAGCCTGCACCGCCATTCAATATAATCATGGATGATCATTCCTAATCAGTATCCTGTTCCTGCCTTATCTCCATAACCCTTGATTCCACTATCTTTGAGAGCTCTATCCAACTCCTTCTTAAATGAATCCAGAGAGTGAGCCTCCACTGCCCTCTGGGGCAGAGCATTCCACACAGCCACCACTCTCTGGGTGAAGAAGTTTCTCCTGAGCTCTGTCCTAAATGGTCTACCCCGTATTTTTAAGCTGTGTCCTCTGGTTCGGCACTCACCCATCAGTGGAAATATATTTCCTACTGCCAGAGTGTCCAATCCTTTCATAATCTTATACGTCTCAATCAGATCCCCTCTCAATCTTCGAAACTCAAGGGTATACAAGCCCAGTCGCTCCAGTCTTTCAGTGTAAGGTAATCCTGCCATTCCAGGAATTGACCTCGTGAACCTACGCTGCATTCCCTCAATAGCCAGAATGTCTTTTCTCAAATTTGGAGACCAGAACTGCACACAGTACTCCATGTGTGGTCTCACCAGGGCCCTGTACAGCTGCAGAAGCACCTCTTTGCTTCTATACTCAATTCCTCTTGTTATGAAGGCCAGCATGCTATTAGCCTTCTTCACTATCTGCTGTACCTGCATGCTTGCCTTCATTGACTGGTGTACAAGAACACCCAGATCTCTCTGTACTGCCCCTTTACATAAACTGATTCCATTGAGGTAGTAGTCTGCCTTCCTGTTCTTGCTACCAAAGTGGATAACCATACATTTATCCACATTAAACTGCATCTGCCATGCATCTGCCCACTCACCTAACTTGTCCAGGTCACCCTGTAATCTCCTAACATCCTCATCACTTTTCACCCTGCCACCCAGCTTTGTATCATCAGCAAATTTGCTAATGTTATTGCTGATACCATCTTCTATATCATTAACATATATTGTAAAAAGCTGTGGTCCCAGCACGGATCCCTGCGGTACCCCACTGGTCACTGCCTGCCATTCCGAAATGGAGCCGTTTATCACTACCCTTTGTTTCCTATTAGCCAACCAATTTTCAATCCAATCTAGTACTTTGCCCCCAATACCATGTGCCCTAATTTTACTCACTAACCTCCTGTGTGGGACTTTATCAAAAGCTTTCTGAAATCCAGGTACACTACATCTACTGGATTTCCCTCGTCCAACTTCATAGTTACATCCTCAAAAAATTCAAGAAGATTAGTCAAGCATGATTTCCCCTTCATAAATCCATGCTGACTCTGTCCTATCCTGTTACTACTATCCAGATGTGCAGTAATTTCATCTTTTATAATAGACTCCAGCATCTTCCCCACCACTGAGGTCAGACTAACTGGTCTATATTTACCTGCTTTCTCTCGCCCACCTTTCTTAAAAAGTGGTATAACATTAGCCACCCTCCAATCCTCAGGAACCGACCTCGAATCTATTGAACTCTGGAAAATAATCACCAACGCATCCACGATTTCCCGAGCCACCTCCTTCAGTACCCTGGGATGCAGACCATCAGGCCCCGGAGACTTATCAACCTTCAGACCTAACAGCCTCTCCAACACCAAATCCTGGCAAAAATAAATTCCCTTAAGTTCAGGTCCTTCAGCCACTGTTACCTCAGGGAGATTGCTTGTGTCTTCCCCAGTGAACACAGATGTGAAGTACCCATTTAATTCTTCTGCCATTTCTTTGTTCCTAGTAATATATTCCCCTGTTTCTGTCTTCAAGGGCCCAATTTTTGTCCTAACCATTTTTTTGCCTTGCACATACCTAAAAAAGCTTTTACTATCCTCCTTAATATTCTTGGCCAGTTTACCTTCGTACCTCATTTTTCCTCTGCGTATTTCCTTCTTAGTAATCCTCTGTTGCTCTTTAAAAGCTTCCCAGTCCTCAGTTTTCCCACTTATCTTAGCTATGTTATACTTTTTCTCTTTTAACTTTATATGTTTCTTTACTTCCCTCGTCAGCCACGGCCGCCCATGCCTCCTCCTGGGATCTTTCTTCCTTTTAGGAATGAACTGATCCTGCAACTTCTGCATTATACACAGAAATATCCGCCATTGTTCCTCCACGGTCATCCCTGCTAAGGTATTGCACCATTGAACTTTGGCCAGCTCCTCCCTCATAGCTCCATAATTCCCTTTATTCAACAGAAGTACTGTCACTTCCGACTGTACCCTCTCCCTCTCAAATTGCAGATTGAAGCTTATTGTATTTTGGTCACTATTTCCCAATGGCTCCTTCACTTCGAGGTCTCTGACCAATTCTGGTTTGTTACACAATACCAGATCCAGAATTGCCTTCTCCCTGGTCGGCTCCAGCACCAGCTGCTCTAAGAATCCATCTCGGAGGCACTCCACAAAGTCTCTTTCTTGTGGCCCAATACCATCCTGATTCTCCCAGTCTACCTGCATGTTAAAATCCCCCATAACAACTGTAGTGACATCTTTGCGACAGGCCAATTTCAGCTCCTGATTTAATTTACATCCGACATCCAGACTACTGTTTGGGGGCCTGTAGATGATTCCCAAGAGGGTCTTTTTACCCCTGGTATTTCGAAGCTCTATCCACACTGACTCTACATCTCCTGACTCTAGGTTCCCCCCGCGCAAGGGACTGAATATCGTCCCTTACCAACAAGGCCACTCCACCCCCTCTGCCCGTCAGTCTGTCCTTACGATAACACGTGTATCCTTGAATATTCATTTCCCAGGCCCTGTCCACTTGAAGCCACGTCTCAGTTATCCCCACAATATCGTATCTGCCAATTTCCAAAAGAGCCTCAAGCTCATCCATCTTATGTCTAATGCTTCGTGCATTCATGTATAGTATTTTTAATTTGTTACTGCTCTCACCCTTCCCATCAACCCTTATTTCACTCAACCTTACAGCATGATGCCTTTCCGAGTTTTCTGCCTCATTAATATAGTTATCTTTCTTGACTTCTCTTGTTCTAACCTTCCCTTCAATTTCCTTTTTAAACATCCAGCTTGTCCCCTCCCCCCCGCTACTTAGTTTAAATGTAGTGGTATTGCAGTAGAAAACCTGCCTGCCAGAATACTGGCCCCTAACCGATGAAGGTGCAAGCCGTCTCTCTTGTAGAATTTATGTTTACCACAAAATATACCCCAGTGATCCAAGAACTTAAATCTTTGCTTCCTGCACCAGTTCCCCAACCACACGTTCAAGTCCATTATCTCCCTGTTTCTGGCCACACTAGCCCGAGGAACTGGAAGCAAACCGGAGATAACCACCTTGGACATCCTGCTTTTCAGCCTTCTTCCTAGTTCTCCAAAGTCTCGCTGTAGTATGTTCCTCCTCTTCTTCCCGACATCATTTGTGCCGACATGTACCACCACCTCTGGCTCTTTTTCGCAACAGAGAGCGGCGGGAGCTGGGCGGAAGTTCAGACGGAGCGCAAAGCCGGTCGGGAAGGTAAGTGATTACTATTAGAGTGGGTGTGTTCTAAACCCCAGGTCCTACAAAGTAGGGTCTCCCTCCCTCCCTCCTCCTCTAACCTTAATTAAGAGTCCACAGACGTGCCACAAAAAGAGGGTCTAAGGAAGTTTAGATCGAAGAGTGAGGCTTCAGCTCAGGACTCTTTGACAAGGAGGTTGAGTGAAGTGATTACACCACAGTTGAAGAGGGTGAAGACATGACTGCCCAGCTGGTTCAGTGCGCTACGTGCTTGATGTGGGAGGTCAACGACTCTGGTGTGTCTGGCTCGTATATGTGTGGAAAGTGTGTGCGCATTCAGCAATTGACCGAGCATATTGCAGCGCTGACGAAAGAACTCGAAGACCTTAGGCTCATCCGAGAAAACAAGATCTTTCTGGACAAGACCTTTAGCGATGTTATTACACCAATCATGCCAGAAGAGAGCAGAAGAGAGCAAATGATGAGGAAGGCAGAGAGGGGACAGGTGCAAGAGACCCCGGGAGAAGTACCTGTCAGGAACAAGTTGAAGCTTTTGGAAGCAGAGACTGATGACACTGCCAGTTCGCAAGGCGGCCAAGTTTGTCAATCAAAAGTTGCCGCAGAGGCAGAGCGGAAGAGTCGGACATCGCACAGAGCAGTGGTAATAGGGGACTCCATCGTGAGAGGAACTGACCGGGGTTTTTGTGGCAGCAGACGGGATTTAAGGATGGTGTGTTGCTTTCCTGGTGCTAGAGTGAAAGACATCGCGGACAGAGTGCAGGAAATCCTCAAGGATGAGGGTGGAGCTGTAGTCAATGAGCAGGAGTCTGATGTAGGTGTCCTTGTTGTTCAGACGGTCCAGGGACGAGTGCAGGCCTAGGGCATCTGCTGTGAACCTGTTACGATGGTACGCAAATTGTAGGTGATCAAGGCTGGCTGAGAGACTGGAGTTGATATGGCCCATGACCAGCCTCTCGAAGCACATCATGACTATTGAGGTCAGAGTCACTGGTGGTAAACATTAAGGCAAGTTGCATGTACTTTCTTCGGTGTGGTGATGATGGTGGTCTTCTTTAAGCAGGTGAGGACTACGGCTTGTAGGAGTGAAAGGTTGAAGATATTGATGAATACCTCAACCAATTGGTCCACACTAGATCTGAGTGCTCAACTGCGGAAACCGTCTGTGCCCATTACTTTTCTTGGGTTGACTCCCAGGAAGACAGATCTGTTGGCTGCAGCAGTCTCAGGATGTGGGCTTCAAAGGCTGGGCCAGCAATATATTGCTAACATCTAATTGACAACGAAATGATGGTGGTGAACTGCATTCTTCTGCGGTAGCATTCTTCTTCCATCCCATTCTTGACTTGTGCCTTGTAGATGCCAGACAGGTATTGGGAAGTCAGGTGATGAGTTACTTTTTGGAGAAATCCTAGCCTCTGACTTGCTCATTTAGCTATTGTATTTATATGACTCATTCAGTTCAACTTCTGGTCAATGGTAAACCTTAGGATGTTGATAGTGGGAGATTCAGTGATGCTAATGCCATTTATTGGGCATTGGATACAGTGTCCCTTGTTGGAGATTGTCAGGGCTTGGCACTTGTGTGGTGTGAATATTACTTGTCACTTGTCAGCCCAAACCTGGATATTGTTCAGGTCTTGCTGCACTTGAATGCGGACTACTTCAGTATCTTGAGAATTATGAATGGTAACAACTGTACAAATGGTACAATGCAAACATTGATGATCATTCCCACTTTTGAACTTGGGAATGTCATTAATAAAGCAACTAAAGATGTTTAGACCAAGGACACTACCCTGAGAAACGTCTGTGGAGATGTCCTGGAGCTGAGATGACTGACTTCCAACAACCACAACTATTTTCCTTTATGCTTAGTATGACACCAATTAGCAGAGCGTTTGCCTCTGATTCCCATATGTTGGGTCTCCCTGGTGCCACTCCCTGTCGATTGTGACCTTGTTGTCACGCCTTCAAAAAACTCAATCAATTCATAAGACATGATTTCCTACGTATAAAGCCATGCTGACTATCCCAAATGAGTTCTTACCTCTCCAAATGCCTGTCTCTCAGAGTCTTATTTAACAACTTAACCATCACAAATGTTAGGCTCACCAGCCTGTAGTTCCCAGGCATTTCCCTGCAGCCTTTCTTAAATAATGGCATAACATTAACCACTCTCCAATCTCCAGGCACTTCACCCATGAACATACAAATATCTCTGGTACAGGCCTTGCAAACCAGTGATTCTTGCTCAGCGCTAATTGCTGTGGAGTCACATACCATCTTGTTTCCCTAAAGGGCATTTGTGAACCAACTGATTGTTATAGCAATAAACAGTGGAATTCAAATTTCACCAGCTGTTATGGTGGCATTTGAACTCATGCACTTAGAACATGAGATTCTGGGTTACACTACCACTATGCTACCACCTTCCCTGGTATGCAGAGTCAATTTACAACACATAAATTCCAAATTAAATTGATAAAATCAAAAGATAAAAGTCCTAATAGAGCGAAATAGCCTTTGTAACATTTTAGGTAACCTATTATCACCACAATAAAGCTATTGCTGATACTTGAAACAGTATCATTACCATAACATTGCAATTTGTGGCAGTACATGAGCTGAAAACGTGCAATGAGACTGGATTTCCACAGCTCTCAGCAGATTAACAATGGGATTGTTTTATCTTTAACATCATGAGGTTCCAATGATGACAGCATTTGCCAACAATTAGGTGTCAATTTGCCCTCATCAACAAGCACCCTCCAGCCTCCCAAACATACAATTTTCCATTGTTTAAATAAATAGATTTTTTGCAGGGACCGTTAATTCCCACAGAAGGGCAATGTAGTTAGCTCTGTTAGGATAAAGGAAATCAGAAACCCCAAGGACAAAATTGCTTTTATCAAGTGTTGACCCCACTCAGAATGTGTTCATTGATTAACTGTTGTTTCCTTGTGAGTCACAGGGCTCACTGGATACCATGTGAGAATAATCTGACAGCTGTCACAGAAACTAAAATATTGACATGGTTTGCAGAAAGGGTTGCTTGCTATTCAGAATAAAACATATTGAAATACACTTTGAACAAGTCAATAAAAACAAACAAAACATTGTTTGTTGATCTATTTTACATGAAAAGACTCTGATATTTGTGTAACGTGCTACTCAACCACTGTCTCCATTTAAAACATTCTGGGCGATATTAACATGGAAATCTATCAAATTCTATTCACAATGCCATAAACCAGCAAACAAAATTATCCCTTGATACAATCTGGCCTGACATCTTGAAGAAAGCAGCTTGTCTGCAGTGTAAATAAATGATGCCTTCACATCTTGTTGTCTTGTGTAGTTTTTTTTTCTAGTTTGCTTTAATAGCCACAGCAATTTGTGTCCCTGAGGAAAATCTTTTTTTTATAAAACTACTTTCTTCACTAAAATAAAATCTATATGACTCAGTGTCTAAGGACACCTCTGAGGCTTTAACTGTTTGTATAAACTCTGAACATTGAGTAGTATTGAGTTATATTGAGAAGGTAGATTAACCATATAGTCAGCAGGGGACAGCACCAGTCAATCTTTACCATCAAAGTCTGAAACCACATGACATCAGGTTATAGTCCAACAGATTTATTTGAAATCACAAGCTTTCGGAGCGTAGCCCCTTCATCAGGTGAAGTGAGCCACATCATGTTTACCACCAAACTGTAATGACTGTGTATTAGCCTTAGATGAATTCATTCACAGTGTGACATGGGTAATACTCGATGTAATTATAATTACATTGCAAAACAAATGTATGGCGAGAAAGGTCAAGCTCCGAATATGCTAATCAGTTTGACAGAGATCACACCGCTGTAAACAGGTCTTCCCTTCTCTGCAATGCAACTCTCCAACTTAGCCATTTAGTATATTTCCACATAAACCAACAAATGACTGCAGTAGCACAATGACAAATGGCTAAGCATTTGACAAACCAATGATAATTTAGGAAATTAATGATTCAGCAGGGCAATCACACATTCTTAACTCTCTGTTAATACAGTGTTAGAATGCAATAAAAAGGAATATATAGATTGAATAATTTATACACTGCCCCCGACTGAAAACACCATTTCATTATTTGCAAACTTACTTAATAATTTATTTAATAATCTTTGCATTCTGCACAGGCACAAGAATGATTACAAAACAGAAATTGCTGGAGAAACTCAACAGTTCTGGCAGCATCTGTGGAGAAAGAAACAATGTTGAAGAAGTGTTATTGGACTCGAAACTCTGTTTCTCTCTCTGCAGATGCTGCCAGATCTGAGTTCTCCAGCAATTTCTGTTTTTGTGTCAGATTTCCTCACCTCTTGTACTTTGTTTTATTAGATGAGAATGGCAATATGTTAACTCTAAAATACATCTACTTGGTAATTTTCATATTACTTGGCAGATCATTTTTATCCCAAACTTTATTCTTCAATTTTGCAATATTAATTAACATTTTCCACTCATGCAGGGTTTCTCAAGCGGTCAGCAGTTCTCCATAGCTAGCTACTCTTTTGATGTTGAATCCATGACCCACTTTTACACAATAATGAGAGTCCCATGACTACCAATGGCATCACTATTTTGCAGCCCAGGAAGTTTGTTGTGTTCAGTGACAGAAAGTATAGGTTTCCCATTATATTGCCATTATGTAGAAGATTGCAAAAAGGCAAATCTTCTTTGACTTCAATGGAAAGTCATAGGAATAAGGTTAATAATATTTTTTAGAAAAGGACCTCTGATCAGGCCTAATAACAAGTGCTTTGTTGAGATGTAGGGGTGACATTACATGATTTACATACTGAAAAAAATGTTTAAAAAATATTGTCAATACTGAATATTTTCTTTCATGGAGTGAAAGATCCTTTCAGGTATTATTTGAGGGCTTGCATACTTTCACAGCAGCAGCTGTCCAAAGAAAAAGGCTGCTAACTGGTCTTAAAAAAAAACATTTTTACATTAAGCTACTTATTTCTTTAAATATAGCAGGGGATAATTTAATTCTGCTTCTTAATTGATCTTCTCCAGCCAATTAGTAAAGAAATATGCTACAGCAGCTTATCTCCAGCGGGGTGACTTTTTAACTGTGCTTCATGTGATGTGCTTCATTGGCATCTGGTAGTGAACTCTCACTGCCAGCAGAGATGGTGGAGCAGCTGGGGCCCACATTTCCCTTATTGAAAGGAGCTGTATGGATGTGGTTGATTGAGGAGATGGGAAAGACAGATATCCAGAAATCAAAACATATAAAAGAATCAAGTGATTGGATGACACAGATATGAGTCTGTCAGTAACTTTGCTTGCAGTGTCAAATTACTTCGATGTTGATCAAGTTTCACTGATGCACAACTGTACCAGTTACTATGAATTCTAAAGCATTAGAAGCCTGCATTTGTTTCGGTTTATGTGTCTCCATCTGTATAGAACTTGCAAGTGTTTGGAGAAACAGTAATGAAAAACAGTAAATTAGAATAAAGCATGACAGCCATAGATGTGACTTCAGTCACAGTAACTTGTAAAGGTGCATTTAATCATAGTCATAAAGACATACAGCACTCTTTGTTTACACTGAGTATTTCAGGAAACCGACTCTTTGGTCAAATTCACCCCTGCCAACCAGATATCCTAAACAAAATGTAATATTGCGTGCAATTCTGGTCTCTTTCCTTTTGGAAGGATGTTGTGAAATTTGAAAGGATTCAGTAAAGATTTACAAGCATGTTGCCAGGGCTGGATGATTTGAGCTATAGGGAGAGGCTGAAGAGGCTGGTCATATTTTCCCTGGAGCGTCAGTGGTCGAGGGGTGATCTTACAGAGATTTTTAAAATCATGAGGGGCATGGATAGGATAAATAGACAAGGTATTTTCCCTGGGATAGGGGAGTCCAGAACTACAGGGCATAGCTTCGGGGGAGAGGGGAAAGATACAAAAGGGACCCAAGGGTCAACTTTTTTACACAGAGGGTGGTGCATATATGGAATGAACTGCCAGAGAAAGTGGTGGAGGCTGTTACAATTACAGCATTTAAAAGGTGTCAGTGGGTAAATGAAAAGGAGGGTTTGGAGGGATATTGGCCAAGTTCTAAGGAATGGGACATCTACATGCTAATTCATTAGCCTCTGTGGTTAGGCCTGTATCTCACCAACTTTGATTTCAAATCATTTGAAAAGGAAGTGTTTAAAATGAGGGAATCAATTGGTCAACTGCAACCTGCAACATTTTCATCAAGTTAATCTACTCTGTTGAGCTGCTAAATAGGACAAATGCAGGAAAGCAACAGGGATGTTTCAACCTTGTCGACTGGTTCCCAGTCATGTCATTGACACCTGAATTGGAATTCTAAGCCAAAGTTTCAGTGAGAAAAGAATAACAGCTCTCCTGTCAGTGCCAAAATTCAGTACATGGGTCTGTGGGCCATTAAGAGGTCTCAGCAGCATGTTTGGAAATGTGAGTATGAAGGCATATTGGAAAAAGCATCTTTTGGCCTTCCTTTTCTTACACTTTGCACTCCTTCAAATCCACACAAATGTCTTCGGCCCAAGTCCCACTCTATTTATCTGACTCTTACAGACTGACCCTAAAGTCTTATACTGCGGTCTCCATTTGTAATTCACCACTGTTACCCACCAGCCAAATAGTCTAACAAACTCAATTAATCACCAGGTGTCTCTTTGTCTACACTGAGTATTTCAGGAAATGAAAAGGTGAATGAAACCTCTTAATCCTTTAACGTTTAGATATTTGGGGGATATCATTGCATTAGTAACACAGCCCTAAGAGAATGCTCTGGTGACAAAAGTTTAAATCCCACCGCTGCAGCTGGTAAAATTTAAATTTATTTGTTCTGCAACTGAAAACTCATCTCATAAAAACACTGTTGCAAAAATCCATCTGGTTTACTACTACCCTTTGAGGGAAGGAAATGTGCTGTGCTTACTTACTCTGATTTACATGAAACTCCACAGCAAGGTGCTTGACTGATAACAACCCTTTGAAATGGCCTGAGTAAGCCAATCAGTTCAAGGACAATTAGAGAGGGATAACAAACGTTAGCCTTACAAATGGCACTCATTTCCCAAGAAAGAAGAAAGCAACAAAAATCTGTCTTCACACTGACTAGGTCATCTTCCAAGAGTATATTCTCACTAGAAGCTTGGGGCATCGTTTCAGTCTCGCAGACGTGCAATTGTCACTTAAAAATAAAAGTAATGATTTCAGATCTGTGCACCAGATTTCAAGTGTTGAATTGTCCCATGTCTGTTGATTCTGTTGTTCCACAGAAAACAGGAAAGATCTGGTCAACAAAGGATCTGTGACAAATCATGTGAGATATGTCATGATTGCTACAGTTGTGTATAGTATGACCTGTTGCAGACAAGGTCACTTTAAGTTTGAAGCACTTCAGTTTTTTCCTCCAGATTAGTGGAGACTGCATTAACACCAGTCAATGGACACTTCCTGTTAACATTAAGCAGCTGACTGATTCCTGTGAAAGCATGTCCCAGCAGATAAACAGAAATAACAGACTCTGAATATCTGTGTTCGCACTGTTGGAAAATTCTTTCCAGTCTACAAATATACGAACAAGAAAGAAGTCGAGGTTGCTCAGGTCTTCAAGCTTGCCCCATCTTTCAATAGGATCGTGGTTGTTTGGTTTTTAACCTCAATCCTGCATTCTTGCATATCACCCGATAATTTGTCATCCCATGCTAATCAAGAATCTGTCTATTTCTGCATTAAAAATATTTAAAGATTCTGTATCTACTATCTTTTAAGAGTTGGAATTCCAAAGGCTTACAATCCTCAGAGAGCAAAAATGTTTCCTCATAGAATTTGTACAGTGTGTACAATCGGCCAGTCAAATCCATGCCCACCCTCTGACGAGCATCCCACAGAGACCCATCCCTCACTCTATCCCTGTAACCCTGTATTTCTTATGGCCAATCCACCAAACCTGCGCATTTTTGGACTATGGGATGAAACTGGCACATCCAGAGAGAATGTGCAAACTCCACACGGATAGTTGCCTGATGCTGGAATTGAACCTGGACCTGTGGCGCACCAGTGTGTCACCCATCGCTGTCTTAAATAGGTTTCCCCTTATTTTTAAACCACAACCCCTTGTTCTAGGTTCTCCCACAAGAGGAAACATCCAGTCAAGTCCCCTCAGGATCTTAAATGTTTCAATTAAATCACCTCTGACTCTTCTAAACTTCAGAGGATATAGGCCGAACCCGTCTAGCCTTTCCTCATAAGGCAATCTGCTCATGCCTGGTGCTCGTCTGGTAAACCTTCTCAGAACTGCATTGATATCCATCCATAAGTATGGTGCCCAGTATTGTCTACAGTATGACAGATGTGCTCTGTATGTTCAAATATCTTGTGCAACTGTAGCTATTTCCCTGCTCAGTTGAACAAACCTTTGATTGCTCCCAACATATCATAAATCACAAGGGCATCCTCTCCTTTACTGTCCAATTAGAGTACTGCCTTCTTCTTAGGTTTCAGTTTGCTAGACTTATTAGCCACCTTAGAACCCAATGTACAACCTGCAAATTCTGCCACATATGGGGCAGATGGTGGTCAAAGTGTGAGGGTCACGGTGGGGTGTAGATGAGGTGTTTGGAAGGTTGTACTCACTCTTTCCATTGCCTTGCTGTTACCTCTCTTGTTGTGCTCAGTGCCTTACCATATGACCCTTTTTTTATTTTGGTCAGTCACATGCCAATGAGGCAATGCATTATATACACTGTCCTCCTGGAATGTCCTGCTGTGATTGTCTTCTGACTTGAGCCCCTGTTTCAGGGTCTGAGGTCAGGCTTACAAACAATGTGTGTGTGATTGAGAACATGTGTATGATCATCCCCAATGCATCATTCAAGTTTGTGCCCATGTTCCTGGCCGTTAGATGCGGTGATCCTCCATTCCCCAACTCTTTACCCCAGCTTTGCAAGGGAGAGGCTGTTGTTTCAGGGATAAAAGCTACACAACTGGATCCATGATTAAATAAGTGGAGTTCTCAGATAACAATTCAGATGATTGGACAAGTCTACTGGTGAACAATATCATGTTCCGTGGGTCACTATGGCTGTATGCCATATAACATGCATTCCCTCTTTAAGGTGTGGTAGTCTGCCTTTATGTTATCAAGCAGAATAACTGGCCTTCCAGTTGGTGAGCTGCCTACAGCTGCCTACTTTACATAACATCACAGACTTAATTCACACTGACTAAACCCTTTATAGAATAGTCGCCCCTTGAAACCTTTTTGAGTGAATGTAACATAGCTGGCACCATTAATATCATCAGGAAATTATTATATTTATATATAATGCCTGTTCTGATAAAGAGTCACCGGACTCAAAACATAAATACTGTCAGATCAGCTGAGTTTTGCCAGCATTTTCTGTTTCTGTATATTGTTGTTGATTGAAGACTATCAGAAGAACACCCTGACGCATAATTTATTTCTAAAGGCTACTAAATAAAATATCAGTAGAAATTCTGAAAACTGACATTAATTATAAATTCTTTGGCATTAAAGAAAAGTAAAACACACAATTATTTAGCTCTCAAATGAGGAAAGTTTGCCGTCAATGAATGCATTATGGTTACAAGTAATGCAATGCCCTAATCCTGTGGGGCTCGGGAACTTTTGCAAGTCAATTGAGTGAGAGAACAGTTCATTAAATCTCAACACAGGAATGGGGATTAACATTCAGGATGAAAGTACTTTTCCAAACACACAAAGTTTATGCTAGAAAATTGTAAGTATTACTTCTCAACACCCTGTTTTATCAGCTTTGAGGTTGCAAGAGTAAATGTCATCACTTTGTTTTGTTCAGGATTAGCAATGCTCAGCTGGAACTAGGCTGCAGGAACAAATGCAATCTTAAACTATAGCAAAATTCTTCAACTCATTCAATACCTAAACTTCCTTCATATGAGAATGAATCACAGGGGGTTAATGCATTTCTAATATATGACAAAAAACAATTTGCATTCCACTGTAGTCATGGTCAAATCCTTCCTCTACATAAGCTGCAGTCAATACAGTGGCTACAGATGAAAAGCAGGTGTTGGTAGTTGGATTTTCTCCACTCGAGGCTGATAGGAGATGTGCAGATTGAAACAACACAGATGCAGAATCAGCTGATATATTCAAATGGAAGCAGCTTCACAAACATCCCCCTCCTCAATTAGGGGAAAGCTCAGCACAAAAATCAGATCTGAAGCATTTATAAACAATCTTCAGTCAGAAGGGCTGATTGGATGATCCATCTTGGCCTCCTCCAGAGGTCCTCAGCCAACTTGACCCATTCCCATGGGATCAAGAAATGGCTGAAGACACTAGATGCTACAAAGGCTATGAACCCTGACAACATTCTGACAGAAATTTTGAAAACTTTTGCTTCAGAACTTTGCATACCCCTAGTCACACTGTTTTAGTACAGCTACAATACTGCCCCTATCTTACAAAGTGAGAATTCCTCAAATTAAAAAGCAGGACAAATCCAATCCAAATGAGTACTGACCCTTGGGTCTGCTCTCATTCATCTACAAGGAAATGGAACACCAAGCCATTGATTCCTCAACTGTCATTAATGTCCTCTCATCTGGAGAACTCTACTCTATGGCTTCCCACCTCACAGTCTTCCAACCATTCTAACATTTTCCCAAAATCCATAGACAGGACAGCCCTGGTAGACACATAATTTCAATTATTTTTTATGGATTTGTTTCTTCCTACCTTGGCTCTACTGATTATCCCCTTGTCCTGCCTTTTCCCAGCTACATTTACAATTTTCCTGATGCCCCACGGCATCTCACCAATTTCTAGTCACTTTGTTCTAATTGCCTTCTCTATCAATATAGATATCCAGACCCTCAACACCACAATTCCCTCAACAAGATCATCTGAAGGCTCTCTACACCTTCTTTGAAATGTCTCCATCCATCACCAATCCCCCTTAGCTGGCTGAGCCTGTTCCTTCACTGGACATTTTCTCTTTGAACTGGTCTCATTTTCTCCAGGTAAAAGTTGTGACTATGGCTATCCACATGGCTCCCAGTTATGCCTGTCTTATTGTGGGATATATGGAATAATACTTGTACAAGTCTTGCTCAAAGTCTCGTATATTAATGCTTCTTCTCGCTTTCATCTGGAATTGGAAAAATTCATCAATTTTGTGAAAAGTTTCCATCGCTCTCAACTTAATTGGCTTCACTTCCTGCTTCTTCCCTTCCCTTACTAGACTTCTCTGACTCCATTTCCCTACATAGCCTAATCGCTAATATTCATTATAAGCCCAACTCCTACAGCTACTTCAATTACTCTTAGAGTCATAGAGTAATACAGCTTGGAAACTGGCCCTACAGCCCAAACTGGTCCATGGATGGGAAATGTTTAGAGGGATATGGACCAAATTCAGGTACCTCGTACTAGCTGAGTGGGTACCATGGTCAGCATGGACCAGTTTGGGCTGTAGGGACGGTTTCCAAGCTGTATTACTCTATGGCTCTAAGAGTAACTGAAGTAGCTGTAAGCGTTGGTGGGCTTATAATGAATATTAGTGATTAGGCAATGTGGGTCCAAGCTATTTTATTCCATTCTGCAGCTCTCATGGTCACACTTCTATCCTGGGTTTACTGTAGTATTCCAGTGAAGCCTAACGCAAGCTGAACAAACAGTACCTCATTTTCTGTTTCGGTCCTTTACAGCCTTCAGGCCTTAACATTGAGTTCAACAACTTTAGACCATGAATGCTGTCATCCATTATATCTCTCCTATCTTCACCCCAACCACTCTGTATCATGTGATCTTGTTTTTCCTTTCAGCAAGACTGATCTATACTCTGCCACTACCAGCTACTCTGAACCTACCATCCTTCATTCTAATCATCCACCTTTTGGGATCCAGGATCCGCCTACAGGATGCTCTCATCCTGTACCAGACCTTTGCTGAGATTTTCTCATGCACAGCCGTCAGATGGCCCCTTGGAGACATGGGGCTCCCAATTGAAGACATCCTATTGCCACCTGTTAGGATGTCAATGATGTCCATTAGAAGGACAATCAAAGCTGCCTGCATAGCATCCATCAAACAGTCAACTGTAATGCTGACAGTGAACCAATTTGGGGAGATTCTTCAGTATGCAAAGGCTGAACCTCCACAAAGTAGTTGGTGTCAAGTATTTTGCTTCTTTGGAGGAGCAGAAGGAACTTGATGCAGCAAAGGTACTGGTAGCCAAATATATATCTGCTCAGGTAGCCTGGTACAGACCTTCTTCAATTAAAATGAAACTTCACTTTCCTGGCTGCCAGACTCTCAGCACAGTCAATGCCCTGTACCTGCTCCTCAACCTGCAGCACAAAGAATTCAATAATCCTTCCATTTCACAGACACCATCGCTCATCTTGAATTCGTCCAAATTCTATATGGTCATGCACAGGGGGCTTCTGTAAATGCTGAAAGAATCTCGCACATTTTCTTTTGCTTCTGCAGATTTATCCTCTTCACCAATACTTTGAGAACTGGAATCTGTGACCAGTGCATTCAAGGCTCCTGTTCTCTTCAATTGAGACTTTCCATTATGATGCCTGTCTCCAATGTCAGCTCTAATACTCCAGGTGAAAACCCACAACATGTCCCACTAGATCCTTCAAAATCTTATCTCACTGGAGGTGGAAGACATTGCGCATTGTTTTATGTGATGGTCCTTCTTCAGAGTGAACGATCTCCGCCGAAGGGTATACAACTTCATTCTACACCAGAGGGATGCTTGAAGAATTACAACATTCAAGGCAAGATGCTGGCACATGTCCTTATTATGGATATGATTATATTTCACTGGCTGCTGACTTCAAGCCAACCTGATGAAGATCTGTATGCCCTATAGTTTGTGGATATTTAACATGGTCACTGAGGAGCTTGGCATACTGAGACTGAGTTTATCTCCATTCTCCTTCCCTGCAACCTTGGTTTTCTGCCTCTCCCTATCAGTGCAGCGTCCTGCACCCAGGCTGAACTGGAGCAGTTCATCGACTTTGCCCTAACCTGCCACCCTGCCCTCAAATTCACTTGGACCATCTTGGACAACTCCCTCCCCTTTCTTGACTTCTCCATTTCCCTCGCTGATGACAGCCTGCAGATGGATGTTTACTGCAAACCTACAGACTTCCACAACTACCTGGACTACACCTCCTCCCACCCAGCATCCTGGAAGAACTCCATCCTGTTCTCCCAATTCCTCAGCTACCGCACCAGTCCCAAGCATCGCAGATGTCCATCCATGTGTCCCTGTCATCCAGACAGCCCTCCACCACACCCACCTCCATTTCCCATTCCACTGCTCTAAACCCACCTCCCCAACCCAATAAAGATAATGTACCCCTTGTCCTCACCTACCACCCCACCAGTCTCCACTCCAACACATCATCTTTAAACATTTCTGCCAACCCCACCACCAAGAACATCTTCCTCTCCCCAGCCCTCTCTGCCTTCCGCAAGGACCCTTCCCCTAGACAGTCTTTGATTTGCAACACTCTCACTACCAATGCCCCTGAATTCCCAGGTACCTTCCCCTGCAACCGGAAAAGATGTAAAACCTGCTCATATACCACCCGTTCACCTCCATCCAGGACCCCAAACAGTCCTTCCAGGTGAGACAGAGGTTCACCTGCCTCTCTTCCAAACGGGTTTACTGCATCAGATGCTCCCCTTGAGGTCTTCTCTACATTGGGGAGACTGTTCACCGAGCATCTCAGCCAGGCCCGCAGGGGGCGAACGGACCTCCCAGTCACCACCCATTTTAACTCCCCTTCCTACTCCATTTCCGACATGACCATCCTAGGCCTCCTCTGTTGCCACAACGAACCAAACCGCAAATTGGAGGAACAACATCTCATCTTCCACCTGGGCAACCTACAGCCTGGAAGACTCAACATTGAGTTCTCCAATTTCAAATAACCTCCCTTCCCATCCCCTGACTCCCTTTCCAGCCCTTCCTACTCCCTTTCACCCCTCCCAACCACCTACCAGATTCATCCCTCCCACTGACCAACCATGTTGTACTCTCTGCCTGTCTTCATCTATCCCCGCTTAACCACCCTGCCCCTGCCACTCCCTTTATCTGCAACTCCCCCTGCACTGACCCCCCCAGTCCTGAAGAAGGGTTACACCCGAAACTTCAATGTCTCCACCTCCTGATGTTGCCTGACTTGCTTGCTGTGTTCTCCCAGCCTCCTGCCTGTCTACTCTTCCCCTACAAGGCAGGTGAAGCAACAGCAGAGCAAGAGTAACTGAGCATGTTGAGTGGACAAAGTCATTGGAGTGGGTCACTGTGGTGGACAGATGTCACACTGCATTGGGGACAGGCTGAGTGCCAATAGTGGAAGGTCAGATGGAAATGTGAGGAGCATCCAAGAAGGGAAGGAGGAGTTCCCCAGCAATATGGATTGATATGGGAAGTGACGTATAGGCATAGGTGGACGGGGTTATGGTGTTACCTAGACCAGGGTAACCCGAATGTGGGTTCCCACTCACTTTTCCTCACCTGTGGAGGCCATTCTGGTACTATATACTGGAGCATGGCATCGCACTCCTGTTGTTAACCTCATGTACTCTGTGACAGCCCTCTTGATCCCACAACAAGGACCTGAATCTCCCCCTTGCCCCGTCAAGCCCTTACAGTTTCAGTCTCAGAAGTGAAGCTAGTACTGCTTTGCAACATTGTCAGTCTGTTGCTGTAGGTTCTGCCACCGCTTTTAACACATAAGCCATCCTTTTCTTTCTTTTCCCAGCAAGGTCCCAGTTGGGATTTGAGACAGATGCAGGCAATCATCAACCTTGACTACGTTATTGGTTGGGAAAATCAGAAGTCAGCCTTAAAAGCCATTATTAAATAGACAACTAGAGGAGTTGGAGAGTTTCCTACACACCAGGCAGCTCCCCTGCAATTAATCAAACAGTCAAAATTCAGCCTTGTCCCTTCAATTTGCTCTAATGCTCAATAGTGACTGACTGAAAATTTCTCCATTGCCTCTAACCATCAACCCTAGCCAATCAAATGAGTCAACTGGATAAATAATATGGAGCCATAAGATACAGGATCATAATTAGGCTACTCTGCCCATCGAGACTGCTCTGTCATTCAATTCATGGCTAATCAGTTTCTCAACCCCATTCTTCTGCCTTCTCCCTGGAGCTTTTGATGCCTTTACTAATCAAGAACATATCTATCTCTGACTTAAATCCACTCAGTGAATTGGTCTCCACAGCCTTTTGTGGAAATGAGTTCCACAGATTAACCACCTTCTGGCTGAAGAAGTTCCTCCTCATCTAAACAGTTGACCCTTCATTCTGAGGCTGTGCCCTTGTGTCCAAATCTCTCCTATTAGTGAAGACATCTGTCCAGGCCTCTCAGTACTCTATAGCTTTCAATGAGATCCCCAACCTCCTTCTAAACTCTATTGTGAACAGACTCAAGAGTCCTCAACCGCTCCTCATATGATAAGCGGTTCATTTTTGTGAACCTCCTCTGGATCCCTCCAAGGCCAGCACATCCTTCCTTAGATATGGGGCCAAAGACTGTCCATAATATTCCAAATATGGTCTGACCAGAGACTTATACAGCCTCAGCAATACATTTCTGCTATTGGATTCTAGCCCTTTTGAAATGAATGCTAACATTACATTTGTATTCCCAGTGTCAACTAAACCTACATGTTAAGTTTGAGAGAATCCAAAACTAGGATTTCGAAGTCCCTTTGTGCTTCAGATTTCCAAAGCTTTTCCTATGTCTCTATTTTGCCCTCATTATTTCTAGGGGGAAAGAAAAAACATATTTGCACATACAAACACTTTCAGACCAGACCTGGATTGAAAATGCTTACTTCACTGAGAAATAGAGACTTGGAAATGGCCTACAGGTGGCACTGAATGCATCACATGGTGGAATTTAACATAGCTGATCAACTGCCATGGTAGGAATTGAACCCAGTCACTTGTCAAGGTGAAATCTAGCTGCCCCAGCAGAAATAATACTCTGGAAGGGCAGCTTTACTTAGATCAGAGAGGGAACTTCATGCTCCCCTCAGAAAGTTACACCCCAGTGACCTGTCAATCAGACTCACATTGCTAGAGTTCTGCAGTGCCAGGGGTGCCAGAGGGAAGTAGTAGCTACTGATGGAGCTACAATCAGTCCCAAAGAAGAGGAGAGATGCCTACTGCACCCGAAGTAAGTCTGGTGATTTGGACTAGGCATTGCTGGGAAACCTCATGATGGTGGGTAAATAGGGTCTGGGGAATAAGTTATAGAGGTCAGGGGGGAGAATCAAAAGGGGGAGGAAGTACCAACTTTGGAGGGGGGCTTTCTCCTAAAGGGCAGACAGGACATGGCGAAAGGCAGTATGGCCACCAGGTCGGTTGACTCTGTTGGCTGAACCACTGACTTGTGAATGCAGAGAGATGTCAACAGCATCGATTTAATTCCTATACCACAAAGGTCACACTTTCTTAACATAGCCTCTGGCCTCAGGTGCAGTGACCCTCAGGTTAAACTCACCACCAGTCATTTCTTCCTACTGAGAGAGAATCTATATGATCCTCTGGGACAATGGTGACTTTATCTTGTACCTGCCCATTAGCAGTCACTAATGGGAACACTGCTTGCCTATGCCACCATCTTCCTCTGCAAACTGACAAATTGTAGAAGCTCAATGAGATCCTCAAATACCTATTAATTGTCTACTTATGTTATATTTGCATATATTTCCAGAATCCTCTGCATTTTTAACTTCCTTCAGACAAATGTAAATACATCTGAGTTCTCACCCGATTTCACTAACTGAAAATAAACTGTAACCTCACTGAAAATGACAGTAAAAAAAATGCTGTGCTCTAGTTCTGTCATTGCTGTAGGTACTCAACCATACACATGAACAAATAGACTAACAAGAAACCAAAGCATGAGCATAACATAATTATTGCCCGTTTTTCAAGAAATCGGCTATTCAAAACACAATAGTTAAATGGATAAATACATGTCAGCATTAAATACTTGCTAATTGATATATATGAATAACATTGTTCAAAAACAATTTGATGTACGAGACTAGAAAAGGAAAATGTTACTTTGATGGCATATCTACAGTGGATAGATTGACAACATTAATATTCAAAGACAAATGGTGATGACTATGAAGAATTGGAATGTTGTAGCTTACGCCATGTTGCAAAGACTTCCACACAGTCCTCTGGGGAACCAGAGGAAAAGAGATGCATGGAACAGAAAAAAGAGAAAAGTTTGTTCAGTCCACCCCTCTGGCATCCTTATTATGAACAGACAGCCAAATCAAAAGTAGAATCCTGTCAGTTACTCACTGCTTACGAACAGTTGATACTATTTTCATTTTTTAGGAACAAAATTGTATTTTGACCACATTTTAATTCCCATTCATTCCATTGTGTTGTACATTACTAAATACATTACTAAATATTAGTTTGGGTTTGTACCATCACTGGTATTATGAGTTTAAAGAAAAGACCTATGATCATCTTTATCCATTTGACATGTTTAAAGACCTGCTGATGAGAGTTTAGGGCTGGCATGTTCAGTCAAGAGGAAGGACAAGAATGGCAGGGTGAGGGACCCTTGGATAACAAGGGAGGTGGTGAATTTAGTCAAAAGGGAAAAAGAAGCATATGTAAGGTTTAGGAAGCTAAAATCAGACAGGGCCCATGTGGAATATAAAGGAAGCAAGAAAGAACTCAAGCAGGGAATTAGGAGAGCAAGAAGGGACCATGAAATAACTTTGGCATGTAGTGTTAAAGAGAATCCCAAGGTGTTCTATACATACATCAAAAATAAGAAGATAACTTGGGGGAAGGTAGGACCACTCAAGGTTAAAGGAAGGAACTTGTGCTTGGAGGCAGAGAATGTGGTGAGATCCTAAAAGAGTACTTTGTGTCAGTATTCAGCTAGGAGAAGGGTATGGAGGATATATGTGTTTGTGTGGAGCATGCAAATATGCTATGGCACTTTGAGATCAAGAAAGAAGTGATGTTGGGTCTCTTGAAGAACTTCAGGGCAGATAAATCACCAGGGCCCGATGGTATCTACCCCAGGATAATCAGAGAGGCAACAGAGGAGATTATTGGGGCTTTGACCATGATTTTTGTATCCTCATTAGCTGCTGAAGAGGTCCCGGATGACTGGCGTGTAGCTAATGTTCAAGAAGGAAATAGAGATAATGCAGGAAACTACAGACTGGTGAGTCTCACATTGGCAGTTGAGAAGGTGTTGGAGAGACTCTTGGGGATAGGATTTATGCGCATTTAGGAAAGCATGGCCAAATTAGCGACAGTCAGCAGGGCTTTGCTCAGGGAAGATTATGTCTTACTAATGTGATTGAATTTTTTGAGGAGGTGACAAAGGTGATTGATGAGGGTAGAGCATTGGATGTTGTCCACATGGATTTTAGTAAGGCTTTCAACAAGGTCTCCCATGGTAGGATCATCCAGAAGATTAAGATGCATGGAATCTACAGTGACTTGGCTACATGGATTCAGAATTGGCTTGTTCATGGAAGGCAGAGGAGAGTGGTGCAAGGGTGTATTTTCAGGCTGGAGGTCCACGACAAGTGGTGTTCTGCAGGGATCTGTACTGGAGCTCTGCTTTTTGTGATATGTATTAATGGCTTGGATGAAAATGTAGATAGGTGGATTAATAAGTTAGCAGATGATACAAAGATCCATGGATTTGTAGATAGTGTAGAAGGTTGTCAAAGGACAGAGGGATATAGATCCATTGCAGATATGGGCAGAGTAATGGCAGATGAAGTTTAATCAGGGTAAGTGTGAGGTGCTGCCTTTTGAATTAGAATTCCTACACTGTGGAAACAGGCCCTTCGGCCCAACAAGTCCACACCGACCCTCCGAAGAGGGACCCACCAGACCTATTCCCCTATATTTATCCATGACTAATAACCTACAATATGGGTTATTTAGCATGGCCAATTCACCTAACCTGCCATCTTTGAATTATGGGAGGAAACTGGAGCACCCGGAGGAAACCCACACAGACAAGGGGAGAATGTGCAAAGTTCACACAGACAGTCGCCCCAGGCTGGAATTGAACCCAGGTCCCTGGTGCTGTGAGGCAGCAGTGCTAACCACTGAGCCACCATGCTACTTTGGGAGATCAAATGTTAAGGAAAAGTAAGCAGTTAATGGCAGGAGCTGAACCCCATTGATGTACAGAGGGATCTTGGGGTTTAAATCCAAAGCTCCCTGAAATTGGCCATGCAAGTAGATAGGGTGGGAAAGAAATTGTATGGCATGCTTGTATTTATTGGTTGGGGAAGTGAGTACAAGAGTCAGGATGTCATGTTTCAGCTTTATAAGACTTTGGTTAGGTCACACTTAGAGTATTGCATTCAATTCCAGTTGCCACATTACAGGAGGCTTTGGAGTGACTGCAAAAGAGGTCTATCAGGGTGCTGCCTGGATTAGAGGATATGAGCTATAAGAAGAGGCTAGAAAAACTCAGGTTGTTTCCTGGAGTAGTGGTGGGGAGGCTTGATATAAGTCCATAAAATTATGTGATGCGTTGATAGGGTTGAAAGACAGATTCTTTTTCCCAAAGTTGAAATGTCTAAAGCTGGGGGAATTATTTTACGGTGAGAGGGGTAAGTTCAAAGGAGATGCGATGGGCAAGTTTTTTATACAGAAAGTAGTAGGAGTCTGGAATGAGCTGCCACTGGTGGTGATGAAGGCAGGTGCAAGAGGGGTGTTTAACAATCTTTTAGATAAGCAAACAAATATACAAGGAATGGAGGTTTATGGACCAAGGGCAGGCAGAAGGGTTAGTTTAATTTGGTGTCATATTTGGAATAACAATGTGGGCCGAAGAGCCCATTTCTGCACTTTATTGTTCTAGGTTATTAAAGGAATCCATGATTGCTTATAGGATATAGTAGCTAAGCAGAAAATGGGCATTTCCCTTTCACTGCTTCTGGTTCAAGACCATTTCCTGCAAGAACTTAGACCCAACTGCGATGCACCAAAACAAAACATGTTGGAGTTAAATCCAAAGTTAGCTTTGAATATTAATTCACCTTTATAACTTATCTGAACAATGCCTGCCTGCTTTTGCATCTTGCCAGTAGGATTTTTGGATTATGATCATTTCAGCTTAAGATCTTCAGAAGATTTCATTTTTGCATTTGACCCCCAAACCGTGAAATTGTCTTAAAACTATTCACCACACAAATGTTCTTTCTTCTCATGTTCCTGCCTTACTGGACTGTCAATGAGATGGAGCTCCATGTTGAAATCCTCTTGGAGTTCTCCTGTACCACTATTCAATTCAACCTAAATGTGTAGAGCATTTTTCCCTCTGTGTTACCCAGCCCAACTGTTTCTGGCAGCTGAAAAAGTAAAGCGAGAATTCTCTCAGTATTTCTTCCTCGGGATCGTTATTTTCAGGCAATCATTGACTATAATCTTCAGAAGTGTAATGTTTGTACAGTAGGAAATTTAAATACAAAAGGGAAAAATGCTCCATCTACAATAAATAAATAATCAAGCACTACATGAAGATAAATACACAAAAATATGGAACAACACTTTACAGACCAGATCTTAGATAAAATTTAGAACTATGAATGAACTTACATAATTAAAATAATTCAAGTAACAGATTACTTTATATTCCCAGCCAATATTAAAAGACAAGTTTTCAGCCCTTTACAGAATGTAGACGTCGATTTCCTAAAGGTTCTGTTCGATTGCACTGCAGTGCTAGACATTCGACTAAGTGACAGGTCCACACAAATCTTGATGTTGAGCAGCTGAAGCCAGGGCGGGGCTTCTTGGAGTTCCAACCTCTTTGGCTCGAAAGGAAAAGGGCTCATAAAAGAGAGAAATGAGGTATCAAACTGCTTGTCTGACATCATGTGCAGGAATTAACAGTAATTTCATCCTATTATATATCGAGACGATCAAATCCACGGTCTTTGGTCCTGTGTATACAGGCTCCACCCTTCTCCTTGTAGCTAACTGAGATTGAATCAGATTGTTCACAACCTTGGTGTCATATTTAACCCTGAAATCAGCTACCAATTATTTGCTCCTCACAACTCTCAGGCCACCTATAATCTTGTTTAACTTGGTCCCTGCCTCAGCTCATCTGCTGCTGAAACTTGCTTCCATGTCTTTTCCTAACTTGAGCTCCACTATTTTAGCACACTCCTGAGTCTCACAATCGACGCTCCATAAATTTGAGTCATTTGAAACTTCACTATTCATGTCTTGACTTGCTCCAAATCACATTCACCCACTTAGACGCTGTGCTTACCAACCTAAATTGAATTCCAGTTAAGCAAGGTATTGATTTTAAACAAAAACAGAAAATGCTAGAGAAACACAGCAGGTCTGGTCGCATCTCTAGACAGAAAAACAATTTAATGTTTTGAGTCTGGTGACCCATTGTCAGAATCTGTTCTGACTTTTCTCTCTGCAGATATTATCAAATCTGATATGCTTTTCTTGCCTCTTTGTTTTTATTTCAGAATTCCAACATCTAGAGTCCTTTATGTTTATTTTATTGTCTTGATTTTAAAACACCTTTCAAATCCCTCCATTCTTTCCCGTCGTTATCTTTGTAATCTCCTGAAGACTCAAAAGCTGCACTTCTTGTTTCCTCAGCATCCCTGACTCTAATTGCTCCACAATGGTGTAGTCATGCCTTTCATTGCTTTGATTTAAAACTCTGGAATTTGCTTCTTAAACCTTTCAATCTCTCCAGTCTTCATTAAGGTACTCTACAAAGAGTTGAAAGCCAAAATCCTTCATCAACCTTTGGCCACTTGCCTGATGCCATCTGAAGTGGCTCAGTCCTGAATATGATTTCTAACACTCCTGTGAAACTCCTTGGAGAGTTGCTGTAATTACTGTAGACTGCTAACCAAATGTATGTAAATCAGATTTCAATGGAAATGCTCAGATCTGGGAACATTCCTGGACTCCAAGAGGAAGATAAGTGTTTTGTCAAAAACAAAGTTTGGGAGAGGTTGGTGTGGAGGTGGAGGGGGAATTGATGCAACCTCACAGGAGAAGCTTGACTAGCCCCTCACACTAGCAACAGAGAACAAGTATCAATTTTAAAAAAAATCTGCATCAGATTTGAAGATTCTGGCAGAGTGTCCACAGACTAGACGAGCATGCATTCTTGTCTGTCCGATGCAGCTCAAGTGTCCCTACACTGATACCATGGACTCTAGTAGGGTCAATGCAGGAGAATTGCACACAGACATGCACAAATGCACACTAGCCTGCCAAGACTGCAACACACTGATCTTCAAGATTGATGTTTTCACATTAGGTCAGTTGGCCCTGTAGTATTTCTGATGTCTCTCTGTGAGTTCACACAGCAGTTTATCAGCCTCAGTATTCAAACAATTTTAAAAGTAACTCATTACTAGCAATAGACCTAAGATGATCTAACCATGCCTGAATCACACATAATGAGACTGGAGTTCAGAGATTTAAATTGATGTGTGGAATGGCATGCTTGGCAGCCTGATATCAACAAATATAATGATCATTCATAAGAAAAGCTCAAATTTGCCACGTGAACATTATTAGCCAATCCTATCTTTAAAACAAAATTAATAATGCTGAAAAAGTCGCATGTTGCAAAAATGTTTTCTGATCTTCCCAAACTAATGCCTGGACCAATCACAATTAACCTTTCTGGTTTATAATGTTTACAAAGTGACACTTAACTATCAATCATTATTAACTGGTGTATTCACCATGGCAATGCCTTTGCCAATCAGAGGCCATTGCCAACTAATTGAAGTTTTCTTTCATACCATATAAATGTTAGTTTTAAGTTTAAATTGGTATTCTTGTGAATTGTCCTACTGAGTGCAAGATAAAAAGCTTTAACAAAATATGTCCATTTTAAAACAATATTCAATTTGTGTCTTACCATTTGACTAAATCTCTAATCTGGGGATGCCAATTATGCATCCACAACCTTCTATGAAAAACTACACCTGACATGGAAATAATATCACTCATTACTGCATATATCACATTTGAAAGCTATGAATAAGTAAAGTTTTGCAAATCCACCTCCAAGCTGTCTTCAAGCTGAAATGTCACTCTGCCTATCACAACAATAAATAAGGTAGAATGTGAATTTTAGCACCGGTGTGTACCTAAAAAAATCAGACATAAGTTCCAATGACTGAGGCATTGTATCCAGCAGCTTGTTCTTTTGGCTGTTCACAGCCAACAAGGTACTGACTGTACCCATCTAGTCTGCACTTGCAAAGCTCACAACACACTGTCCAACACTAGATGTAACTTTAGAATTGAACACATTTGCTAAATAACTGACTGTGTGAAGAATTTCACTTATAATCAACTTAGGATAGTCAAATCAGACTCATAGTATGGCATACATTCCAGTGTACTAGAAATTATATTTATTTCTACACAGGGCCTTGTTAATTTCAGACAGAAAGAAAATGTACAAACTGGACCCATTTCAACTCAACAAAACAAGTGGCAGCCATTCCCTTATTCAGTTCTCACAAATGCATGGACTACTGAGAGTCAACTTGCCTGTTTCAAAATGGAAAAATAACTTAGCATTTAATTAATGCATTCCCAGTGGCAACACTGCTACCAAATCAGAGTCCACTTGCCAAACAATCAGAACTTTCCTTTATACAGCACGAACATTGCTTTGCCTTTACTTCTGTATTTGTTGCAATTGTCTGGATGAATGCAAAATGAATAGCTTTGATAACAGATGTATTTTATTGGTAATACTAAAAGGCAAACTATGGCAGAGCTTTTTTCACTGTTTCACATCTCTTTGTAACAGGTGGCTCAATTTTTATGTCAAGATTATTGCTTTATGGGTGGAGCTTAGAACTACAACTATAAATAGCCTAAAAGCTCCACAGTATCACCATTACAATCAAGCTACAACCTGTAAGCACCAAAGATATTGCAACCCAGAGACAGAAGAACCCTAGAAACTCTGCAGGGAATGTGAATGGATGCAAATAATTTTGATGGCATTAAAAATCAAGCAAAAAGATTCAAAACGGCCTCAAAGTTTCCAATGCTCAATTGGAAGGCAATGAGGATCATATCTGAATTTACATGTTATGAAAATGCATCAAGCTCTGCTTTCTTGACCATAATATTTCTTACTTAGATAAACAAAGCATCCAAATCAAAATTGCCAAAGGCAATGAAGGCTTTTGCAGATATAACAGCTTAGATCTGTTCAATGCTTTACTTTTAAAAATCCAGAAAAATATGGTAAACAGTCAAAAATTAGGTTTAAGTGAAGCTCAACTTAATAAGCTATCTTGAATATATGTCTTCCAGTCAAGGGTTGACAGAGAACACTGAAGATTTTGTCACTAAGCTCAGAGATAAGGGGTATGATTCAGACTTTCTGGCAGCAGAATTAACTGACAGAATAATTGAACCTGTGATAGCCTTGACAACAATGATATTAATATTACTAAGGAAAGTAAAATTTTATTTTTTTAAGAATATAAAAACATTATACATGTTTTTAAGAAATAATTTATATAGTAAATTTTATTTTTCAATGATTTTTGATGTCACAATTCTGCACAATTCAAATAATTTATCAATATCTTCAAGAAACATCAGCATTCTATTAAACTTAAAGCTATAAATGATAAGGAAAGTATTAATTTCCAAAACAACATAATACTTAAATTGGCACAATAGCATAAGTTAGAAACAAATTTCATTTTGAAAAATAACTGACACAATTCTACATAAAAGAAATTATCTTCTAAACATTCTTTCAGCTATTAGTGAGGTCTCATGTAATAAATTGCAAATGCATACACTCAAAGTTGGAACATTATAACCAGACAGTTACTACCCCTGTTTACAGCATCTCATATCTCAGTCTGAGTTTTAAACTAAATTTATACACAATGTTCATTACAAGTGCATCAACTACATTGCCACAACCCCACTATCCCCAAGATAACTCTTCAACTTTGCAGACTTAAGCTAGAGATTCATTTGCAAGGAATGTATTTCATTAGAGTCATAGAACTATAGAGTTATACAGCATGGAAACAAATCCTTTGAACCAATTTGTCCATGCCAACCAGATTTCCTAAACTGAACCAATTCCATTTGCCAGTGTTTGGCCCAAATCGCTCTAAACCTTTAGTGCATTAAAGTTAGTTAGGTTTCCAGTTCATTGAATATTCCTTTGTTGACAGGTTTAAAGCTGTTCTTTCCCTTTTGCGAATTTCCTGCAGTCACCTTCTCCCATCACCTTGCAGTCTTCCATCCTCCCTCCTCACAATTTTCTTTTACTCCCCCATTATTACTACACCCCTTGTTCACCTGAAACCTGCTTCTTCACCTTATGTAGGCTTCTTTTTCACCTAAGATCCCCAACACTTTTGTTGAATATAGATAAAGTTTGAAATCCCAGGCATTTATTAAGAATAAAGCTACAAGATTTCATGCTTTTTAAATTGACAAAATGAACCAAACTCCACAACTTAGAAAAGTAATGCATGTTCTATCATCCAGAATTAACAAGGCAAATCTGTTTGCAAACTGTAGATGAATACTCCACAGAGAATATCAAGTCAAGTTTGATCCCACAGAATTCTCAGCAACCCATCCAGGAACTGACACTGTGGGTCACCGTAACTCTAATCCCATGTTTACATTGGGAGAATATCATCTAACTCTGCACCGTAGATCACCATCCAACAGGCTACCTTCCAACCCAATATACATACCCATTCCAAAAATGCATACTTTGTTGATCTATGAAACTGAGTGCAAATCTATTTGATAGACAAGCATGGACAAACCATCCCAGTCATCATTCATTGACAGACCCAGGAGTACATAATGGATTACTCAAAAATCAGGGAAAGCTGAAAGATGCTCACAAATGATGTGCAATAATGAATTATCCAACTTGAACATAGGACAGAAACTCCAAGTGTAACACCTCACCAAATCCAGCAGAAATATTCAACAAATACCCATAATTAAGATTGTATTAAACACACAAAATCAAGACATCCTAATAGGTACATTTTAATTTTAAGGAACTTTCAAATGAATCCGAATGGCATTATCCAGAGAGGATAATATTTAAAAACAAGAATAGATCATTGACGGGTATTAACGAAAATATTTTCACATTTGTTCTTAGAATGTGACCTAACATGCTCCCTTAGTTTGTATTAAGCTGACCAACTGCATTCATGCTGACAGATGGATTGTACAGTGACTAAAATAGTTGCAGAATATAAATGTTTTTCAAAATACGGTTAAGTGCTCCTATATCCATAGGAAATAGCTGTGGTTTGGTAAAAAGGACTGATTGAGGCACTAAAAGAAATAGTGCCATTTTGCAGTTCATTAGAAAGTGCATGAGAAAATCTGGTTGATATTGTGAGCACATTGGATTACTGGGCGCTGTAAGGTCAACTCACCATTGGCATTTTCTAATACTCTGCCATTCCCTCCCCATAAGCATCTGAACCATTTCCTCCTTACAGAGCTGATTCCATCCACTGACCCAATATCACAACCCCTCCCTCCCACCTTGCCAGACCATATATCCTAGCCCATCCTCAAAATACTGTTCCAATCTAAACATCCCACTGTTCTGACTCCATACTTCCACATTCCACATCCCCAACAAATGCGAACAGTCCCTAACTACTCCCTGACTAACCCAAGCCCCAACCTATCCTAAAACATCACCACACCCTCCATCACAAAAAGGCATTATTCCCTGATTTACACATGTTCACAAGACCTCTGCCTTGTTCTAGTAGGAACTCAAAAACAAACTAAATTCACATCCACTTGGTAACTTGAGCAAGCATTGGCTGACGAGGACCTTAGCTTTGGTCTCACTATTGCACCTATTTGGGTTCAATTTCTTCACCCGGAGAGTAGTGAGCCTGTGGAGTTCTCCACATAAAACAATTGAGACCAAAACATTGATTGTTTTCAGGAAGGAATTAGATATAGGTCTTAAATGATCAAAGGGTATGAGAAGGAAGTTGGAACAGGGTATTGAGTTTGATTACCAGCCATGACCAAACTGAATGTGGAGCAGGTTTAAAGGCTGAGTGGGCTTACTCCTGTTCTTATATTCTATGTTGTAAACAAGATGGGAGCAGCATGCAACTCAAACTTTGTAAATTGTCTATATTCATAATTTTATTGCTACATTCACTTTCAAGAGCAACTAATTTTACAGATCTAATACAAGACTTATCCAGAGGAAGCAGTGCATACATAAAAGTGTATGAATACTCACAAGCCTGTCCAGATTTGTGCCAGCTGCTGTTGTTGGTCTTTCTTCAGGGCTATAGGGCCTGAACCGTAAATTAAAATTTTCTGAAGTGGAGCGTGTCCTACGCGTGGGTTTCATTGGTTTTGGCTGGCCACATCCTTGAAAAACCTGCAACAATTAAACAAGTAAAAAACATTTCAAATTGTTTCAAGTTCATCCACTAACTTTTTCTAGAGCAGTATCTCAAGTAGTTAAGTGATCTGTTGAGTGAGTGAGTTTTCAGAGCCAGCATATTTCTCTTTGAGTCTCAAAAATAATGATTTCAGAAAAACTTTGGGACGCAGAAGTATCACGGATGTTGGGATAAAAAATGTGGTCATTGGGACGCACACAGACAGATCTCCCAAAAGATCATTATTACTGTGAATTTTCAAATCAAATGTCAACTTTGAATTACAGATTGAAAGTTTGAATTGAACTCACTGAATCACAGAATTACTATGCTGCTGAAGGAGACCATTCAGCCCAATCACATTCATACTGGATCTCTGATGACTTAGTGACATTCTCCTGCCCTTTCCACATAATCCTGTGCATTATTCCTTTTTAAAGTAATCATTTAATTCCCTCTCAATTGCCTCAATATTTGAAGTAGGGTTCCACCACACTTCCAGACTGTGTATTTCAGACATAAACCTCCTGTTGCTTGAAAATGTTGTTTTTCTCGCATTGTTGATATTTCCTTTACAAATACCTTAAATCTGAGCTCTTATATTCATGATCCTTTTAAAAGCAGGAAGTGTTTCTCCCTGCCTTCTCTGTCCAGACCTCCCATGATTTTGAAAACTCCAAGTAAATCTCCTTTCAGTTGATGGTACTACGGACAAGTCAGATGGCAGAATGAAATCTGGATTGATATATCATATTTTGTTTTCCTTAATTTTACATGGCAGTCTTTCACTGAAATGTACATGCACAAACCGACAGATTAGTTTTATCAAAAAAAGATAAGTTAAGAAATAAAAATAAAACAAACCAAGCTATAATAATTTGAAAACCTTTAAAATGCAGCAAAACAAAATCCCATCTACTCCCTTATACTATCAATTTAGAGCTATTCAAGAAGTAAAGATATTTTCCTTCCCTATTAAACTTGTAGTTTTCACTTATCTGCTTTTCTTTCTCACTTGTTGTCTTGTGACCTGTGAAGTCTTTTTCCTGAATCCTCACACAGCTGAGATCTCAGATTTCCTCAGTTTCGAATAATCATTTTTACCCAAACATACCTCTCGATGTTTAACATGTGAAACAATTTCCTTGAGGTAACCTATTTCCATAACTGGTTGGAACTATTTCCTTTTTTTTAATGAAAGACTCCTAGCATCTGGCTTAAATCTCTGAACTGTTAATCCAGAGATCTCTGTAATGTTTTGGGGAACCAAGTTTGAATCCTGCCATGGCAGATGGTAAAATTTGGAATCAATAAGTATCTAGGATTAAGAGTCTAATGATGACCACAAAACCATTGCCGATTATTGGAAAAACCCCTCTGGTTCACTAATGTCTTTTAGGGAAGGAAATTGCCATCTATACATCTGGTCAGGCAGCATCCAAGGAACCTCCTCCTACAGCCCCCTTGACCATGACCCCACCTCCCACCACCAAACCATCATCTCCCAGACCATCCAGAACCTCATCACCTCAGGGGATCTCCCATCCACTGCCTCCAACCTCATGGTCCCACAACCCCGCACCGCTCGTTTCTACCTCCTGCCCAAAATCCACAAACCTGACTGCCCCGGCCGACCCACTGTCTCAGCCTGCTCCTGCTCCATCGAACTCATCTCTGCATACCTCGACACGGTCCTGTCCCCCTTAGTCCAAGAACTCCCCACCTACGTTTGGGACACCACCCACGCCCTCCACCTCCTCCATGATTTTCTCTTCCCTGGTCCCCAACGCCTTATCTTCACCATGGACATCCAGTCCCTGTACACCTTCATCCCCCATCACGAAGGATTTAAAGCCCTCCGCTTCTTCCTTTCCCGCCGTACCAACCAGTACCCTTCTACTGACACCCTCCTTCGACTGACTGAACTGGTCCTCACCCTGAACAACTTCTCTTTCCAATCCTCCCACTTCCACCAAACCAAAGGAGTAGCCATGGGCACCCGCATGGGCCCCAGCTATGCCTGCCTCTTTGTAGGATATGTGGGACAGTCCATCTTCCACAGCTACACTGGCACCACCCCCCACCTTTTCCTCCGCTACATCGATGACTGTATCGGCGCTGCCTCGTGCTCCCACGAGGAGGTTGAACAGTTCATCCACTTTACCAACACCTTCCACCCCGACCTCAAATTCACCTGGACCGTCTCAGACTCCTCCCTCCCCTTCCTAGACCTTTCCATTTCTATCTCGGGAGACCGAATCGACACGGACATTTACTATAAACTGACCGACTCCCACAGCTACCTCGACTACACCTCCTCCCATCCTGCCCCCTGTAAAAACGCCATCCCATATTCCCAATTCCTTCGTCTCCGCTGCATCTGCTCCCAGGAGGACCAGTTCCAAAACCGTACAACCCAGATGGCCTCCTTCTTCAAGGACCGCAAATTCCCGCCAGACGTAGTTGACGATGCCCTCCACCGCATCTCTTCCACTTCCTGCTCCTCTGCCCTTGAGCCCCGCCCCTCCAACCGCCACCAGGACAGAACCCCACTGGTCCTCACCTACCACCCCACAAACCTCCATGTACAACGTATCATCCGCCGCCATTTCCGCCACCTCCAAACGGACCCCACCACCAGTGATATATTTCCCTCTCCTCCCCTATCAGCGTTCCGAAAAGACCACTCCCTCCGTGACTTCCCCGTCAAGTCCACACCCCCCACCAACCCAACCTTCACTCCTGGCACCTTCCCCTGCAGCCGCAAGAAATGCAAAACTTGCGCCCACACCTTCCCCCTTACTTCCCTCAAAGGCCCCAAGGGACACTTCCATATCCGCCACAAATTCACCTGCACCTCCACACACATCATCTATTGCATCCGCTGCACCCGATGTGGCCTCCTCTATATTGGGAAGACAGGCCGCCTACTTACGGAACGTTTCAGAGAACACCTCTGGGACACCCGGACCGACCAACCCAACCACCCCGTAGCCCAACACCTTAACTCCCCCTCCCACTCCACCAAGGACATGCAGGTCCTTGGACTCTTCCATCGCCAGACCATGGCAACACGACGGTTGGACGAAGAGCGCCTCATCTCCTGCCTGGGAACCCTCCAACCACAAGGGATGAACTCGGATTTCTCCAGTTTCCTCATTTCCCCTCCCACCACCTTGTCTCAGTCAACTCCCTTGAACTCAGCACCGCCTTCCTAACCTGCAATCTTCTTCCTGACCTCTCCTCCCCCACCCCACTCCGGCCTATCACCCTCACCTTGACCTCCCTCCACCTATCGCATTTCCAAAGCCCCTCCCCCAAGTCCCTCCTCCCTACCTTTTATCTTAGCCTGCTGGACACACTTTCCTCATTCCTGAAGAAGGGCTTATGCCCGAAACGTCGATTCTCCTGTTCCTTGGATGCTGCCTGACCTGCTGCGCTTTTCCAGCAACACATTTTCAGCTCTGATCTCCAGCATCTGCAGCCCTCACTTTCTCTCGAAGATCTATACATCTGGCCCAGATGTGAGTCCAGACACACAACAATGTGGTTTACTCGTAACTACCCTCTAGGCAATTAGAGATGAGCAATAAATGCTGGCGCAACCAGTGACACCCATGAATGAATATTTTTTGCAAATCTGATCTTCAAATTGCCCAAAAGTTTTCCAGTCTATGGATTTTTCTAAGCTAAAAATCAACTGTCAATCATTATAAACATAAAAGTAAACTAAATTTCAATGCTTCCTCTTTCTTTATTTATCACCACTCCATAAACAAACTTTCTTTAAAACTCATAGAATCACTGTGGAACCAGGCCATTCAGCCCATCATGTACACAGTGACCCTCTGAAGGGCATCCCTCCCAGATCCACTGCATTACCCTGTTCCTGTAGCCCTGCATTTCACATGGCTAATCTAAATAGCATCCCTTGACACTATGACAATTTAGCATGGCTAATCTACCTAACCTTGGAGTATGGGAGGAGACTGGAATCTACCTAATCTTGGAGTGTGGGAGGAGACATGCAGACAGTGAAGAATGTGAAAACTCCACACAGACAGTCATCTGGGATGGAATTGAACCTGGGTCCCTGGCACTGTGAGGCTGCAGTGCTAAACACTAAGCAGTCATCTAACACGTACTAGTTTACAGCAGACACCTCATAGCGCTGGAGCAGTACCACCAACACTGCCTGGGCAAGATCCTGCAAATCCACTGGGAAGAAAGAATGCATCAACGTTAGCATCCTTGACTAGGCTAACATCTCCAGCAATGAGGCATTGATCATCCTTGATTATCTATGATGGGCTTGGCACATCTTCTACACAACCACCATGAGACCCCAAGCAGATGTTCTACTACCAGCTTTGAAATGGCAGGCAAGCCCCACATGGACACAGGAATTGCTTCAGTGATATTCTCAAGGCATTATTGGTGAACTGCAGCATTCCCACGCACACCTGGGAATCATTGGCCCAAGACCATCCAAATTTGAGGAAGAGCATCTGGGAAGGCATCAAGCACCTCGAGACTTGCTGTCGGGATAAAGCAGAAGCCAGGCAAAAACAGTGTAAAGAGTGCACAGCCACACAAATATCCCAGCCATCTTTTCCTGCAACCACCTTCTGCTTCAAGTGAAACAGAACTTGTGGAAGCTGCATTGGTCCATACAGCCACCTACAGACTCCCTCTGAGAGTGGAAGAAGTCAGCTGCATCTGCGATGAACTGCCAATGATGACTGGATTAAAATCATGGCTCTGGAAGGTCTGACCTAGTTAATTACCAAACTTTTTCACAAATATCGACCAACATGCATTGTTAGCAGTTTAAAATCCAAACACTTAACAAAATAAAAAGTATCAGTATCTGTATACAGATCATACACCTTTAAAAACACAAAGAACACAGAACCCAACTTCTCCAATTTAACATCAGCAGTGTTCCTTGAGCAGCATTCTTGGGATTCTAAAGGTGAGTACTATGAATGGGCAAGCTGAACACTTTTAACCTAACAAAACATTGTCAGTTGACCAACCATTACTGTCAGCCCACCAAACTTTTTTTCACATCTGCAAGTGAGCTGTCACCAAAAAGTAAGCCGACTTGGCATCTCAATTTTATCCTTCTGATTAAAACACAACATTTAAAGTAGGTGCAAGTTAACTGATGAGATTACATGTATTTTGTATTATTTTAATCAATACATTTAAAATAGAGGAGTTGAATATTCTGTCCTCATTTTATATTGGACAAAAGCAACAATAAGCTGTGCTAATGGAAGTTATGTAAATATATATACTGAGGAGCATGTTCTTTGTAATTAAGTAATCTTTCTTCTCCTTTGCTCCTGAGCTCTCCAAGTAGCAGATATCTGTACAGGAAAAATGAGTGGCTGTGCAGCTATTGAGTACCTACTTTGAGCTGAAGGAAGTCTATGACAGGAAACTTAATCCAGTTTTTTTTTCTGGCTTCTCCTTTCATCTATGTGGAAAAATTAATCTTCCACTTTCAACTTTGTTACAGTAATGCCGCCAAAATCAGGAACCAACTCTTCAACAATAAAAATGCAGCTTTCGTTTTCGATTTCTGCAGCTCATTGAAACCAGTGAAACAGACTTCATAGCCATTGGCAGAACTGACTCTATTAATTAAACAGTAGTTTAGTGTGTGCATTCTATTAATACATTAAATTAAACTACTACTCTAAGGAACACTTTCCGATGAAATGATTAAAACAAGGAATAACCCAGATCAGCATTATGCCGAGTAAATGCTATCCCAGTTAATCGCTGCTTGCTAACTATAGCTTATTCGGAACGCAGATAAATTCATTTGTTAACTCCAGTCACTAAACTGATGAGGCTTTTCACTGCCTCCAGAGGCAAATGTCTACTCCAAGGAGCAGAACAACCCCTATGAATATTGACGTTTCTTTGACATTAGCTTAACAGAGAAATGAGCAGAATTTCAGTAAATAGAAGCATGTTTAAGTGATAATTCAATCTCGTCAATGATCTTCTAAGTGCAGATTTCTTGGTATAAACAAGATAAAATGGCTCTGAAGAAGACTTCATAACTTTTTAATTGGAGCAAATAAATCCAGAAAGGGAATATAATCCATCCATGATTAAAGATGAGGAACTAACCTAGGAAACAAGGCACAAAACAGCAGTAGGAGTTTCATGTACTGAACTATTTACAAGGCGTTGGTGAACTTTAATTTGCTGTTACGGTTGAGATCCATGTGAAAACTGTTTTTCTTATTTGCCTGCATCATGCCAGAGGCCTCTTGTGGTATAGCCTGGCACACCTTTGAGCCAGGAGGCACAGGTTCAAGTCTCACCTGCTCCAGAGATGGATAATAAATTGAATCAATAGGTTGATTAAATACAGGTTGATATCTGTACCACTCAGAAGAATAGGGTGCAGTGGTCATGTCTCTACCTGTGGGTCAAGAGGCTTGGGCTCAAATCTTGCCTGTTCCAGAGGTGTGTCATAACATGTTTGAGCAGATTGATTTTTAAAAAAACCTGTGCCATACTGTAAGCATTCCTCAGCCTCCTGTAAAATGTTCCATTTGATCAGTTCTTCACTGATCTCGAGAAGGTAACTCATTTGCACTCAAGTTGCAATGCTGATTTTGACATATGTTTGGCTGTTGCAGTTCTAAAGATAGTCAGCAATGAAAAGAAACTGATTCTCACTGAGCTTTCACCAAGAACACATAAATGGGATTGGACATTATATTTGCATTGTCATACTATATCTGCTTAAAGTTATAATGCTGAAAGATAACAGAAAAAACAGATAACTAATATGATTCAGAATTTCCATCAGTGACTAAATGCAATGATTTTCATTTTTCTCTTTGACACCTGTAAATTCTCACTTCCCAATATTATTTCATAAAGCATTCTACAAATGATATCATAATTTTTTGTCAGAAAGGCCTGCAGAATTTGTGTTGACTTTAATCAAGGGGAACTGAAGGAGGTATTTTAATGCAACTTAGTTTGAACTAAAGCATGCAGAGAGCATTGAAAGGAGTAAATATTCAAAACATCACTGTTTATTTTTCTTGGTTTGTGCCACTTGGTCATGTTTTCTTTCCTAAAGGAAGAAAGATATTCAACTCAGACCATCTGTTAGTAGGGCATTGCAAATACCCTTGGAGAGAGTTGCAACCAATGTTTGAAGACAGATTTAACATTAACTTGTCGTCCCTCCTATTGTGAACGTGCACATTCTCTCTGTATATGGTGCTTTATTAATGGACTAAATCATAGACTTGCATAGAATCCCTACAGTGTAGAAGCAGGCCATTCATCATATTGAGTCCAGACTGACCCTCTAAAGCGCATCCCACCCAGACCCATCCATCCCTGTAATCTGCATTTTCCATGGCTAATCCACCTAACTTGCACATCCCTGGACACTATAGACAATTTAGCATGACCAATCCACCTAAACTGCATGTCTTTGGACTGTGGGAGGAAACCAGAGCACCTGGAGAAACCCACACAGATGCAAGGAGGATGTGCAAACTCCACACAGACAGTCACCTGAGCGTGGAATCAAACCTGGATTCCTGGTACTGTGAGACAGCAGTGTTAACCACCAAGCCACTGTGCTGCCCTCAGTGTCAATGACCTTACATTAAAAGTGATTAAAGTTAGACACAAAGAGATGGCAGCTGGAGTAGGCTGATCAGTCCTTTGAACTTGTTCTGTCATTCACCAGGATCATATCTGTCTGAATTTCACTTTCTCTCACCTTCCCTATATACCTTTGTTTCCTTAATTAAATATTAGTCAATTTTTGACTTGGAAACGCTAGTTGAATGAGCATCAACAGCTCCACAGGTTGAGACTTGATCCTCAATCCTAAAAGTCTGACCTCCAAGTTCTCAACTGACCAAACACAGAAGACATCAGCCCAGCAACTTCTCATTGGGTCCTTTAAGAATTTCACAGGTTTCATTGAATTTTTAATCTGGGGTTGGGAACCTGATCCCTCTATCATTTCCTAGTTGCAAAACAATGTTTCATAATGTATGTCACTTAACATTGCTTTGCAGTATTAAAAAATTGAACTGACCTGGGCCAAATTTGACGTCCAGGTAGTGATGTTAGGAGCAGCCCCAGTTTAGTTGGGGTGATGCTGGTTTATTGGTAATGTCATTAGTGCAATGTGACTAGCAATCCAGAATCTTAGACTAAATGCTCTGGAGGAGTAGGTTTGAAACTCAGCATGGCTGCTTGTGAAATGTAAATTTACATTATACATTTGGAATGGAAGTCTCAGTGCTAGCAATCATGCCAACTATTGTCAATTGTTGTGAAAAAAAATCTGCGTCACTAACATCCTTTAGAGTTGAAAATCTGTCATCCTTCCTCACATTTGTCTTCATACATACAGGAATGTGGTTTCATATCCTTTGCAGTGACCTGAGAAGAAATTCATTTTAACAATAGTTATGGATGGGCAACAAAGCTGACCTTGTCATTGATGACCATATTCCATGCAAGAATCAATGAAAAACAAAAACCAGTGGAAGTCCCCTTGACAAGTTTAACAATATCCATGACTGGGCTTGGTTTTGACAGATACGATGGAACTACAGACTGCCAGCACTAGCCTGGGTAGTCGTCCCAGGGAGGCACCACAAATTTCAGATGCTCTAAACAGATGCAGTGCCCAAAAGAAGAGATATTTTGTTCTTGATGTCTGGAAGAAATAATCCACCAGGGCATTTATAGAGGAGGTGATGGATGTCAGAGGTATGTGAGTGCATTACAGGAAGTAAGTGATATACCAAGTTCTGGAAAGGTGAATGTTATGTGACATCTGATTGACAGGCCTGTAACTCTGCAGATGCAATCTTACACATAAGCTGAATGTGTGTATATTTGTATGTGCACTTGTGTACGTGCGTGCATAGTTCTCAAATAAAGTAGCCAGTTGCAGCATTGAGCAACACTAACATATGGAGTGCAGTTGAACAGGGCATTACCGAGGTTATCCCACTGGAATAGGTGATGTGGGGCAGAGGATAAGGCAACAAAAGGGTTTGTTAACTATGGTACTATGGTCTGCTGTGGGATAGACTGTGGGTGATGGACAGCCTTTTTGGTTTATTATGGGACTCTCCAAACATATATGCTGGATAATTTAAGAGTTATAGACCTTCCTGTCCCAGGGGCTGGGAGTGGCTTGGGTGCAGCATTGCTGAATTTGCCAGGGCCCTTAGATACATGCTAACCTGAGGACTGCCATTAGCTTTGGAACTGCCCTGCTCTCTCCCTTCAATACTTGGGCACTTACCAATACCACCTTTATCTTATTTTTCTTCCACTTCTTCTTCTTTCTCTTCCATAGAAGAACAGTGTTCCTTCATCCTGCACCAGGCATCTTGGTCCTGTATAGTCATGTTGTGCAGCATACAATCAACCCTGACTGACATACACTAGAGGTCAGCACTCAGCTGGTTAAGGGAAGTGAAACACACCTTCAGGATGTCAATGATCTGCAGGGAGTGTTAGTTAATGGTTCTGGTTGAAATGGCATTCTGTATTTGTTTCTAAGTACTAGATTTGTCAGGAAAGACGTATTCAAGAGGTGAGCCTTACCCCCAGCAGCTAACTTGGAATCTGGGTGTTGACTTGAAAAGGTATAGTACTTCAAATTCTCAAAGGCACAATGATAGAGACCTGGGAACACAGTGCATACCAAGATAAGATTTGTGTGATCACATATAATTGGGCATTGATGGAGCGGAAGCTTTTCCTGCTCAGTCACAATGTGATCTTGTTGGCAGAACCATTTTTCCTGATAGCTGGTGTGCTACTTTTTGTGAGCAGCTTTCAACACATGACGTTTGAGACTCCAGGGAAGGATAAGTTGCTTAAATTGCTCCTGTTGTTGTGGATCAGCCAACAAAGAAGGCCACTTTTCTCCCCAGTTCTGCTCCAGCTGTCTGTTGGAACCCCGTCATTAGATAGCAATGGAAGTTTAGTCTTTGAGTAGAAGTGAAGTTGACGGATGTCCTTAACAATTAACCAGGGCTGTCTGAGATCCACTTCTGAGATGGATAGAAACGGTGAAACTATGCATATCTCTATCCTTCTGGATCAGATTGGGATCTCCTTCAGTAGCAAAATGATAATTATTTGAAGGCTCCCTGCCCTGGATTCTATAGGGGATTGGGATGTGAATGTTGCCACATGCTTCAGGTCTGTATGCAATATCAGTCATAATTCCCTCCCACTGGAAAAATTGGGTTGTCTTGTTTGGTCAATGTTCCGGCTCAGGATCTCTGCATTTCCATTATCTTTGCTCAGGCTGTATCTGGTGAGGAAGGCGTAACAGGATAGCACTGGAATCTCACTATACCTAATGTCTGTGATGTTGACAGGAGCACACTGTTATCATTTCAATATGTTTTTGGAGTATCCCTCAGAAGGCTAAACCACAAAACTTACTATGAAGTTAGGACAGCAAGAAGTGGATCTGCCCTTGCAGTACAGTAATCTGTTCTGTCTGCCTCTTCAACCTGACATTTACATTCCATTCCACCCCTACTAAGTGCCTCCCTGACGGTGGACTCCTTTCTGCTTTAGTTTTCTGTCTGTCCCTGTGGTCCTGATAATTTGTTTACATGAGTTAAAGGTCACTGCTACATCTCCTCAATTCCATCTGGGTGCTTCCAAATCTTACTGTTTCAGCACGGCTATGTTCAGCTGTTTGATTTAACTGACAGGTCCAGGAAGATGATGAAGTCAAACAACTTTACCAGCACTCTAGGCATATGGAAAACAGATCCTCTCCTTTGGCTTGCTTGTGCCCAAAAAAATCTCTTCAGTACCTGAAAAGATCCTCTCTGGACATCCATACCTCTCCCCTGTATTTCACGGTGAGCCTTCCCAAACATATGTCCCAATATGACTGCCACCTCTAGTAAAGACATGATCAGCTGACAATCCTCGATTCAGACCATGGCCGTCAGGTCAATGGACATTTTTGAACATCGTCCCAAATTGTCTTATCTTCTATCTGTAAGTGGGTAGGAGTTCATGGTAGGTAATTTTGCGATATGTAGGGCAAAATAGAAACTCTGCTTCATCTGTGCAGCCTGTGCCCTCATTAGAACTGCCGCAATGTCAGCCCACTTTTCTGAGACATTATTTTAACCACTTGCTTTATCTCAGTCAGATACTTTGCTATTTCCTACAGAAAGATTTGATGCTTGACTTCTGAAAAGCCACTCTGGCACCAAGATTGGACTGGAGGTTCAAGCACACAAACTGCATCAAGGTCAAATAACATTGATCCTTTATTCCACCAGCAAAGTCTTCATAAGCCATTCATGGAAAACCTTAATTCTGAGCAATAAACTGTTTAAGGACATCTGGGACCAACACTCTGGATCACCAGGAAGCTATTAAAAGCTGAGCTCATCAGCAGGGTACAGAGCAGTTGGTGGATCCCCTATTGCTAACATCCATGACCATGTAAACCAGATTACTTCATCTCCTAGCCAACAAGGGTGACTACCCTCTCTTTGGGGCTTCTCAGACTCAGAAATGCCTTCCAGGCTTCTCTGCCAAGCCTCTAACAGTTGTACGTCAGATTCCCTCTCCCATCTCTCTCACCACCATCAACGGCTATGACTTGTCACACTGCAATTCATAAAACATGTAATTCTGCATTTCCTGCTTACTGCTGCTCTCTCACTATTACCTCATGACATCAGGGTCCAACACAACTGGTCTGCCAAAGACACTGCATCTCACAAGGAGGGGCCGACCAGTACCTCTGCCCACCACAATCCACCCACCATTGCCACCATTCGGTTACAGAACATTGAGTCAAAAGAGATGCTCTAGCCTACTTTTAAACTGGACTTCTACTGAAGCTTGTTTGTAAATGCAAAGGTGACAGAAAGACGATCTTCACATAATATTAATCCACAAAACAACTCCAGCGTCCTTACCTTAGCTGACACTTGCAAGCTGTGATCTTGCATATTCATGATGGCATCGGAAATCTTCAAATCAATTGGATCCAGGACTGCTTCAATGTTGAAAGGTCCTTCCAACCTTTCCGCTACCAAGAGCATAGCATCTGTCAAAACAAGATGCAAGTGCCACATGGAGGGTGAAGATTAATCATGCTGGCATTTCATAAAAAGTTAGGCACAGAAATGCTGACTGTTGAAGTTTATAGCTATACTGGAATATAGAGTATGTGACAAAATGGGAATATTTGAACAGTATGTGATTATGGCATACAATTGCCATGTCAAACTGCATGAGTTTAATTTCCATGGAAAATAGGTAAATAAAATGGAACTTTTTCATTTTCAATAATATACAATAATATATTCTCTCCAATTGCAAATTTGTAAGAAATGTCTTTGCACATAAGCAGCAAAAGAACTCAAGTCTCACATAGCACCTCATTGATTTTTATCCAAAATCAGGAGGCAGAAAATGCAGTAATCCTCTGTGTGCATTTCAGCATATAAATGAGGATTAGAGGGAAAACAGAATTGCTGTATGTGTCATGATCATATTTACAATCAGAAATCTGTGTTTGTCACGAGCAAATGATTTAGTTCTTCTGGCTGTCAACTATCACGTGGAATACTGCACAAAAGACAGTGCACAATTCTAACCAATTGCATAATTTATGAGCTAGAAAAAATACCCAGCAAGTCAAATGATACAAATAGAAATATTTATTGAATAATGCAACTGCCTATATCATGAAAATTGTATATGATAAAGTGTCCAATAAGGACTACAACATACACCTAATGCTTGTGATCTGTACGTCTTTCTACCATTGACAGAGGATTTCAGTTAAAAAAAAGAAAATGTTTTAATCTGTAACAAAGCATCACGTTTTCAACCAAAAATACTGTAGGAAATACTTCTTTCTCTTTTATTTGAGACTAACAAATCCTTTCATTGCAAATTGATTCCTGTGATTTTGAAACATAACTCCGCCTGTAAAAATTCTGAAATTATCTGTAAATCACATAAATTAAAATCAATCAAGACCTATGTTTAGTTTTTAAGACATTATTATACGTTTACTTTTCTAATTAATGCATATTTCATACAAATATCACATTTTAGTACTTTGTGTCCACTTACCATTGGATCATCTGCAGGCCATCACATTAAGTTATTCTAGTTAATATAAATTCAGCTCAACAATGCTCAAATGTGTAACATACCTGCAAATGTGACAGGATTCAGCATTACAGAGCCAGCAAAAAATTGTTAGAGATGGAGGAATCTGCCCTTTGACATCATGGTAAGTGTTGTGGTCATGTTCAATTGTACCTTCTGAGACACCTTGGGTTAGAGTTTCTGCCACCAATGCTTCTTACTGTTATCTTTCTAAGTTACTGTTACCAACTGAGGAAGGATGTCAACACCGAGTTTTGAGTTTCATAGGAAAAATGCAGAAAGTGGACTGTTCCAGGTTCAAGGGGTTGAATGGCCACTCCTGTTCTTATTCCTTGTGCTCTTATAAGAGGTTATACTGGAATGATATAAAATGTTGGTTAGGCCACAACAAGAGTGTTGTGTGCAGATCTGGAATCAATATTATAGGAGGTTACTGAAAACATTTACCAGGATGTTGCTTGGGCTAAGCAGGGATATAATTGAGATGTTCAAAACTGAGGGACATAGACAGGGTAAACATGAAGAAACATTTCTTCTTAGTGGAGGGAATGATGACTGGTGGCATGGATTTAAGGTAACGGCATGAGGTTTAGAGGGCATATGAGGAAAAAAATCTTTCATCGTGAGAGGGTGTTGGGAATCTGAAACTCACTGTTTGTAAGTGTGGTAGAGGCAGAAACTCTCATAACATTTAAGGAAGCATTTAGATGTGCACCTGTGATGCCAAGGCATATAAGGCTATGGGCCAAGTGCTGGAAAATGTGATTCGAATAGTTAGATGGTTGTTTTGACCAGCATGGATGCAATGGGCTGAAGGGGCTTTTTCCATGCTGTTGACCTCTATGACTCTATGACCAATGTCAGAAAATCAATGACCAGCTTTTATTGCAGAAATAAGTTCTTCTAAAGTGAATGTCCTCCTTTAACAGTAACACTCAGACTGAAAACTCATTACAAATTCAAGTAGTAGAAAACCAGGTACAAAGGAACAGGAGTCGGCCATTCAGCCTGCAAGCCTACTCTGCCATTCAATAAAATCATGGCTGATCTGTGGCCTAACTCCATATGCTTGCTTAGGGTGCATATCCCTTGATACTCTTGCTTAGTAAAAATTTGTCAAACTCCAACTTAAATTTAGCAACTGAATTAGCATCGACTGCCATTGAGGAAGAGAATTGCAAACTTCTATTACTTTTTGCATTTCAAAATACTTTCTAACATTTTTCCTGAATGATGTGAATGTAAGAATTAGAGTCTGTCCCCTTGTTCGAGAATCTTCCACCAGTTTTAAACACCAGAAATAGTTTATCTTCACATCCTCTGTCTTTCCTTATTAATATCCTGAAGATCTTGATTAGATTACCTGCTAAACCCTGAAGAATAAAGGCTTAATTTGTCTAATCTCTCCTCATTACCTAACCCCTGAAGTCCAATATCATCCTTCTAAACCTGCGATGAACTCCCTCCAAGGCCAAAATATCCTTCCTAAGATGTGGAGCCCAGATCTTCTCACAATATTCCAAGTGGGGTCTAATTAAGGTTTTGTATAACTGCAAAAGAATGCCTGCAACTTTGTACTCTAGCCATTTAAATATGAAGATCAGCATTCCATTAGCCCTCTTGAATATTTTCCGCACCCAAATCTCATTGGACATCTGCTATATTTAACTTTGCGCCTTCTAAAAATACCCTGATCTATTCTTTTTCATTCGGAAATGGATAGCTTCACACACGTTTTTATTAAAAGCCATCTACTACAGTTTTGCCCATTCACCTAATCTATCAATAATATTCTGTTCTAATTTTATGCTGTCATCAATATTGTCTAAAATGTTGCCAAATTTTGTGTCATCAGCAAATTTGGATATTCGAAATTTTATGCCATTATCCAAGTAATTAATGAAAATTGTGATCAATTGAGGCCCCAACACAGATCCCTGCGGGATATCACTAGTCATATCCTGCCAATGTGAGTACTTACCCATTATTTAAACTCTGATTCCTGCCACTCAACCAATTTTCCTGTCAATATCAGCAATTTGCCCTTAGCTATGTGGACTAACAGCCTTATGTGGGACATTATCGAAAACTTTCAGGAAGTCCATATAAACCGCATCCACTGATTTACTTCTGTCCACCACCTTTGTCATCGTTTCAAAATATTTCACCAGGTTTGTCAGACATGTTTGACCGTTTATGAATCCATGCTGACCCTTCCTGATTAACTGAATTTTTTTTGAGATGACCAGTTACCCTATCATTGTTTTATAGACTCTAACAAATTTTCCACCACAGATGTTGGGCTAACTGATCTGTAATTCCTTGGTTTCTGTCTGCCATTCTTCTGAAAGAACAAAGCATAATGAATAATTTTCCAATCCAGAGGGACAACTCTTGAATCCATAAAACTCCAAAGTATTATGGTTAGGGCATCAGCAATTTGCTCTACTACCTCCTTTAACACACGTTGATGGGAGCCATCTGGTCCGGTAGATTTGGCACTCTTCAGTTCCATTAATTTCCCCCTGATTGATAATTTACTTAAGCAAATTATTTAGACACTATTCCTGATCCCCTGTTAATTTTGTTGGGACTTCTGGCACGTTATCCTCTTTTTCTGCATTGAACACTGAAGCAAAATAATGGTTCAGCATGTCTGTCATTTCCCCATGGTCACTGATAATATCTCCACTCTCAGCCTTCAGTGGACCAATTGTATTCTTAACTAGTTGCTTTCTCTTTTTATAACTGTTAAATCTCTTATTGTCTTTTATACCCTTTATAAGTTTCCATTTATAATCCTTTTTAGCTCCCTTTATAAGCCACTTTGTGGCTCTTTGTTGGTCTTTGTATTTGTCCCATTCTGTGTGATCTGTACTGTCCTTTGCATTTTTATAAGCCTTTTCTTTTAATTCTATGCTGATCCTTACCTCCATAGATATCCATGGTTGTTTTTATTTGTGACGTGGAGCTTTTCTTTCTTTTGGGTACAAACTACTTCTAAATAGTACTCAATGTTTCCTTGAACATCCTCCACTGTTCCTGAGTTGCTTCACCTATTAGCAGAATTTCCCAGTTAACTGTGGGTAGTCTGCCTCATTTGATTAAAGTCTACTTTGCTTAAATCCAAAAGTCTGGCGTAGGTATTCAATATTTGCTTATCTCTTGCAACAGTATAGAAAATTTGGTTATGTTATGATCACTTTTTGAAAAATGCTGACAAACAATTAGGTCACTAATTAAATCACACTCGTTGCTTATTAATAGACTGGATATTGCTTGCCCCTTTGTCAAAACCGAGAAATATTGACATAGGAAATGATCATAGCATGTGGAAGCAGGCCATTCAGCCCATTGAGTTGACTCTGACCTGTAAGGAACACTCCTACCCTATCCCTGTAACTCTGCATTTCCCATGGCTAATCTGCACATCCCTTGAATTCACAAACTTTCTGGCAAATGCTTATCTGTCTCTCCCAGTCTATAAAGATTAAAGAACCCCATTATTACTACCCTGCCTTTGTTACATAGTTATCTAATTTCAGCGTTTATATAATCTAGCACTGCTAAGCTGTTATCAGATGGACTATATGTGACACTTATTGCAGTTTTAGTTCCTTTGTAAGTCCTTAGTTCTACCCATAAGGTCTCCACTGGATGCTTACCATTTATTACAACTTCCCTCACCATATAAATGATTCTGTTTGGAATCAGTAATACCCTTCCTCCTTGTTTTCTGTTTCTCTATCCTTCCTGTAAACCTTATAACCTGTTATGTTTAATTCCAAGTCAAGACCATCCTGCAGCCATCTCTCTGTAATGGCTACAATATCATAATTTCCAATTTGAAATCTGTGCCTGCAGCTCATTTAATTTGTTCTTTACACTCTGTGTGTTTGTATAAAGAACTCTAATTTTGGCTATATGCTCTATCATGTCCTTCAGCATCTTTTCATTATTTCTCACTCTTCTCTTAGTCAATACACTTCTTAAAATCTCATCTTTTATATTAATCTGGCCCTGCTTGTTCAACCTAATAACCCATACCATCCCCTCAAATGCTGACCTGCTACTCTGGTTGTCACCTTCCTACAAAACTATTTTAAACCCTCCCAAGTGGCACGAGAAATCCTCACCAAAAAGATCTTGGTGCACATCCAGATTAGGTGCAACATGTCCTTTTGTACAGGTCTCACCTGCCAATAGATCCCAATGATCTAGTCTCTGAATCCCTCCTTCTGACACCAACTCATTAGGCACATATTCAATTGTAGTAATTTCCTATTTCTGGCCTCATTAATACATGGAACAGGGAGGAATCTTGAGATTACAGCCCTAGACATCCCACTTTTTATCTTTCTGCCTAACTCCCAAAATTCCTTTGTAGGATCTCATCACCCATATTGCCTATGTCGTTGCTTCCAATGTGAACCATGACCTCTGGCTGTGCACCCTCCCCTTTCAGAATATCCTGTGCCCACTCGGAGATATCCTTGACCCTGGCACCAGGAAGGTAACAGACCATCCTGTATTCTCATTTGCTGGCAGAGAACAGCCTATGTGTGCTTCTGACTATACAGTCCCTGACTACCACTGCTTGCTTGCACTTTGACCGTCCTTGCTGTACAACAGAGTCATTTGTGGTGCCACTGCCCTAGTTTCTGCTGTTGCCATCCTCAGATGGGCAATCCCCTCTAACAGTATCAAAATTGTTATTGGTATTTGAGAGGGAAATAGCCATGGGCTCTTGCAATAATTGGTTGCCTTTTTTGGCAGATTAGAGATATTTGTGAAAACATCCAGCTAAAAAAACTGTTTGTATAAGTGTTTGGATTTTATTCCTCATTTCATCCTTTCAAGTTAGCAAGACAAACATAAGATTAAAGTAATTTAGGCTGAATAGAAGTGTTCAAAATGACAACAGATTTTAACAAGTGAATGGAGAAACTTTAGAGTAGCAGAAAGTTCAGGAACCTAAAAAAGACAGTTTACAAAGTTCTCTTTCAGAGAGTTGTGATGATTTGACTTGAGTTTTATTTCTGACAGGGTTGCGGAAGATGACTTAATGGGAACTTAGAAAAGGTAATTGCATATAACTTGAAAAGGAGATATTTGCAGGACCACAGAAAAAGCAGAGGATTGGAACTAAATGGACAACATGTTCAAAGTGCCAACAGAAGAATCATGGACAGTGGAGCTTCCTTGCACATTGGATGCCTTTAACTGCAATTCTACACAGTAATAGCAATGCTTAAAATACAATGAGATACTTCATAATATGTGGAAGTTTACTGTTTCCTTCAATATGCAATGGTTAAGTGAGCTTAGGGACTCATCTTTGTTAGGCTTTTGGGTACAGCATGGGTAGGTGCTTCCTTCCAGAGCTAATTTAAGCATCTTGGACTGGGGTACATTTGAAATAGTGCAAAACATTTCTGGAGAAAAGGCTAACAACCTTGACTTGGCTAAGTCCTGCTGACAACCATGACATTCTTGCGCACTTTGTATTTGCATTAAACAGCATGGCAAGATAGCAGATTCCTGATGAAGCGCTTTTGTCCAAAACGCCGATTTTCCTGCTCCTCGGGTGCTGCCTGACCTACTGTGCTTTTCCAGCACTGCTGTAATCTCGACTCTAATCTCCAGCATCTGCAGTACTCACTTTCGCCTAGCAGTACCTTCAGCCTGGTACCTTTGGCTGAGGTGGTAAAACGCACAATGGCAAGGTAAGATAAGGCAGGGATGCTATCAGCATCAACGTAGGCACAATGAACACAGTCCACCGATTTCTGAACAACAAATCCAAACAAGCAGACAAAACACGTCCAGAAACCGTACCAACTCTCCCCTACATCAAAGAGATCTCGAAAATGACTGCCAGACTACTCAGACCCCTTGGCATCATGGTAGCCCACAAACCCACCAACACACCAAAACACCAGCTAATGAACTTAAAACACCCTATACAGGCAACAAGCAAAACTAATGCCATTTACAAAATACCTTGCAAGAACTGTAACAAATACTACATTGACAAAGTACTAGACCATTATAATTTCATATTGCAAACTTTGGCTCTCACCTATTGCCCTTCATCCCAGGACCATAAGGAACCTGTTGTCAATCCACCAGCCTCTAAAGTCAAAGGATCACCCCTGTTATTTTTGACAGGCAAATATAACAAGCTACCATCCCCTTTCTTTCAGAATTTTAAAGAAACTATTCCTTCTGAAACACATTGGCATACTCATCAATCAGACCAACATCCTCAACCTTTCCTGTGGTAATGTCCCATTTAAGTGCACCAGATGCAAAACCAACAATTTCACCTGTCTCCTCAACATAAAGGCCACATACTCTACTTCCAAGTGAAGCAGTGATTTATTAGTAATCAATTCAATTAAGCATACTATATTGCTGCTCACATTGTACTCTCCTCTAGCTTGATGATCAAACACAGACTGGCCAACTGCATTTTGAAGCAACTACAATCAGTTCTCAAACAATAATTTGAATCCAATATCCGAATTGTCTGACAGTTTAATTCTCCGCTGCACTTGCTCTCTGTGCCTGCAGTCTTTGGCCTTCTACAGTGCTCTATTGAAGCTTGAGGGACTGTATTTCATCTTGTGATTACAATTTACAGACTATCTGACTCAACACTGAGTTATCAAATTCAGATTATAACCTTCACCAATTTTTCCAGATGTTACATCTATTTACATTTCCTCTGGACCTGAGTTTTGTCTGTTTACTTGTTCCATTATCATCCGTATCTGACACATTATGTATTTTGTAATCTCTCGAGCCTATCACCCCATCACCAACCTTCCCTTTTATCATTTAAGGTAGATTTTTGCTTGTTAAATGCCTTACTTACAGCCAAACTTAATTAATATTTAGCTTTCTATCTTATTACAAATACTGATCAGGCTAGGTGAGAATTATTGACATTGATGTCAGAGCTGATACTTGGTAACTTCAGCTCACTGCTTGCTCCCAAGGACCTTGGATGAGGTCTTCGGTTCTGAGCACACCAGGCGATGGTTATTGCAGATATGGGGCAAATCAATATCTTAGGAGATAGATGCCATCTTAATATTCATAGTATCCAGTATGTTTCTAGTCTAATATGGGATTGAGATGGGCCAAGTGGATCAAATGTCTTGAGGGAAAATTTAGAGGCCAATGATAATTGTATCATAAGTTTTAGTCAAATAGGGAAAAGGGTAGGGAACAACATGGAGTAGCAATAATAATTTTAGGACAGGCTAACATCAATGGGATAAAACTGAATCTGATGCGGATAAATTAGCATCAACTGGTGGCAGGGAAAATGTGTAATGGGACAATGAGCCAACTGTAAAGAAGATGAGTTCAGATGCAATCAAGGAACATTCTGATGAAGTGAAAAGGTATGGCAAGCAAATTTAGAGTTCAGTGGATGTCAACAGAGACAGGAATTAAGATGATGAAAGAAAGGTGTGCTCATGATTAATGTTACTTTAGTAATATATCTGAGAACCAGACTGAATAGAAATGTTCAGAAGATATTCCAAACTTTGTTTCAAACAGTGATGGTGCTTTTGAAATTCTTGAGAAGCTATTGTTTATAACATAGCACTTTACATATTATTGAGAATGAAGAGTGATTATTATGGAGTAGTCTTCTGTTCATGCATTTTACAAGACAGGGTTATATTTCAGGATCTCCTCAGTCCATGTGGTGCAGGTACACCCACAGTGATGTTCTGAAGGAGTTCCAGATTTTTGACCGAGTGACAATGAAGGAATGGTGACAGATTTTCACGTCAGCATCGTGTGAGGTTTGGAGGGGAACCTGCAGATGGTGCTGTTCCCATGCATCAGCTACTCCTGTCCTTCTAGAAGTAGAGGTCGAGGTCATAGTTTGGAAGGTTGGTTTCCAGAGGACTGTTTATGAGTTGCTTCACAGTTTAATTATTTTCATATTAAAATACAGATTGTGCAGATTCAGCTAGAGAATCTAAAAGTAATTCGTGCTAAGTATATTTCACTTGCTATAGAATCTTTATCTCACCAAGTCTATTCTCATACCCTGTAAAGGAATGATTGAAAATCATACAAGTATTTAGATCAGGTAACAAAGGGGAAACTAAACAATACCAGTGTACAGTAAAATATCAGGTAATTCAAACATATCCAGCAAAAGATGCTTAGATTACCTACGGTAGGAAGTACCAAACAATGTTATACCCAAAAGTGTAACAAAGGCAAGACCTTAAACTGCAATTGAACATTACATATTGTAGGAAACAGTACACTTCCATCCATTATGTTAGTTGACAGAAACATAAATATTCTATAACATCCTGGAATTGCAATTAGAAACATACAAAGAGGCTCTACTGTCCATTGTGCCCCTATTGGGTCTTTGAAAGTGTTGTCCATTTGGTCCCAATCCTTAGCTTTATGGCCCTGAAATTTTTCTTTTTGAAGTTATGTGCAATTACCTTTTGTAAGTTTCCATTAAGTCAGCTTTCACCATACTTTCAGCACTGCATAAAGCCAAATTATCATAATTATTTGCAAGAGAAATTCGTAAGTTTGCCTCTCGGTTCCTGACCTTTCTTTTACTCAAAAGTTTCTCCTTGGTTACTCTGTCAAAATCCCTCATAATTTTGAACATTTTTATTAAAGCTAAATGACATTGTGTCATGTTTTGCTTTGTTAAGCTGAAGGGATGAAATGAGGAATACAAGCCAGGCACTTCCACTGACAGCTTTGGCTGGATCTGTTCCTAAATGTGTTTACTTTCTTGCTCCTTGAATTTGTAATAAATCTTGTCTCACTTTAGAAGTATCTGTGACTGCAAGAAAGGCTGGTCATGATAGTGGCTAATCTTCTGAAACAATGCCTGAACTGTCCTTAGCAAATGTTTGAAATAGACCCCGACCCAATTGCTCAACAGAGTTGAATGTTGCCACCAAGTAACTTTTGGAACAGTTGCTTCCATTATTAATTAGCTATTAAGTGTGAGAAGAAATAACATCACAACACACATACACAAGATTAAAAATAAAAAACAATTAAAGATACATGGATTAGTTTCTGGATTGTTCTTGAGTTGATTGGAATATTGTAGCCAATATATTGTGTGGTACAAGGCTGTGTCCTTGCTCCCACACCCTTTGGGATTTTTTTGCTGTGCTCCTGAAACATTCTTTTGGCACCACAATGAGAGGGGATTTATCTATGTACTAGATCAGATGGCAGGCTGTTCAACCTGGCCTGCCTTAGAGCCAAGACAAAAGTAAGTGTGGCATTTATCAGGGACATGCTGTTTGCCGATGATGCTGTTGTTGCAACACACACCCAGCAGGAACTCCAGTTACTGATAAACTGCCTCTCTCATGCTTGCAAAGATTTTGGGCTGACTATCAGTCTGAAGAAGGCAAGCATCCTGGGACAGGATGCAGAGGCACTGCCAGACATCACCATCGACAACTATGAACTCAATGTCGTCCATCAGTTTACTTACCTTGGCTCTACCATCACTGCGTCCTTGGACACAGAGATGGACAAGAGGACTGGGAAAGTAGCCTCAACTCTTGCTCACCTCACGATTCGAGTATGGACAAATCCCAAGTTGACATTGAAGTCAAAAATGTCAGTCTACAATGCCTGCGTCATAAGCACACTGCTGTACGGGCAGTGAAATGTGGACTACATATGTCAGATAGGAGAGAAGACTGAACACCTTCCACTTGAGGAGTATCCACCATATCTTGGGTATATCCTGGCGAGACAGAGTGTCCAATACAGTGGTCCTACCTGGCCCTGGCCTTCCCAACATGTACACTTGCTCAGGCAGCAGAGACTGTGCTGGCTCAGCTACGTCCACAGTATGAAGGACGGTCGCATCCCAAAGAATATCCTCTATGGAGAGCTTGCATCCAGGAAGAGACCCACAGGGTGTTTCCAGCTGCGCTACAAGGACGTCTGCATGAGAGATATGAAGGCACTTGATACCGTTTCGGAGTCGTGGGAATGGCCTGCAGCTGACCACATGAGATGGAGAAGCACCCTGAACCAACACCTCAAAACACGGGAAAAGAAGCTGATGAACCCTGCAGTAGACAAGCAAGCATGAAGGAAGGAATGCAGCAGTTCTAGCAGATCAAGAACCACATACAGATGTGATCTCTGTGACCAGGATTGTCACTTCAGCATTGGTCTCTTCAGTTAGAAGCAACATTGCTTCAGGGAAGCAGAAAGCAAGAACAACAAGGATGCAACCCATGGTCAGCCATGACTGAAAGGGGCTTTACTCACATTGTGTGGTTCTGATACTGATGTTGTTGGCCAGTAAATTTATTGAGATGCTTGACTTTGCAGATGGCTGACAGGCAGTTGTCTAGTTTCCCTTTTGAATGTGGTTTCACTTTTTCTTTTTACCTGTAGTCCCCTTCCTGGGTGGAGTTTGGAGATCAAATTGGAGGTCAAAACGGGACTACAGATCAAGTGTAAATGGAGAAGCGAGCCAGAGATGCCTGGAGATCAGCTCTGGAGATTGGGGCCAATAGCTAGGCAGAGTTGGGTAGGTGGAAAACAAGCAAGTATTGATTGCAATTCTGGAAGGGTGTCATGGATGGGAGCAATAGTGTGAATTAGACTTTGAATGCAGGGAGGAGTGCAATGTTGTCTTATTATTCATGGAACAGCACCTACCTCCAGCTATGTTAAACAAAAAAATAATCTTTTGTCTTATACTTCTTGCAGTTCTGGGTCCTGTTTTGGTTGATTTTGGCTAATGGAGACAACCTCTCTGTAAAATAGTCTTTCCTTACACATTCACCCTGCCATCCTCACTTTCATGCAGACAGCTAGAAGAACCCAAAACTTGCTGTAAAATTACAAAGATTGAATTCCTGTTCTCTGGATCCCCTTGTTTGCCCACTCACAGTCACATTCTTCCTGACTCTGACCAAATCAGAATATTTTATCCTGAATGGTCTAACTGCAGTTGTGCAGATTCCACTGCTTAAAAGAGCAGCAAAGTATAGGGAGCTGTTGGGACAGCTGTGGATCACTGCAGGGATGGAGGGGCTTCAGTAAGACTACTATTCTTTTAATATTATTTGAGTCATTAAAATTATGGACCTTAGGAATTCTAACACATGGTTATCAGAGAGTGTTATTACCTTCAAATTTTAAGGAAAATGATCACATTCAACTTTAAATACAAGGCAATGCACTGCTTTGAAACAAAATTTAAGACTCTTCCACAGCATGCTTTCATTTATGACATGAGAAACAAAATCCCCAAAATACAGTAACAAAAACAGAAATTGCTGGAAAAAACATAAGCAGTCTGGTAGCATCTGTGGCCAGAAAGCAGAGTTAATGTTCGGGTCTGGTGACCTTTCTTCAGAACAGTGAACCATTGACCCTTGAACCAGTGACCCTTCTTTCTCCATTCTGAAGAAGGGTCACTGGACCCAAAATGTTAACTATGCTTTCTCTCCACAGATGTTACCAGACATGCTCAATTTTTCGAGCAATATTTGTTCCTTTTTCTAATCCCGAGTTCTTTGGTATTTTTTGTCTCCTGAATACAATTCTGTTTCCCAGTTGATTCCGTGCTGCGACCATGAATTTTGCAATATGTTAACTTGCTGGCAACTATTTCTTCTTCTCCTAATAAAGCAGATTTATAAGCTCAGTCGAGGTCACTGCTTGTCTTTACATCATTTTCAGCATATGTGTTAGATTATAATTGGTGACCTCTTCAAATTCCTGTCTGGTTAAACTGTGTGAACAGAATGCATATAGCTTTTTGAGGCAGCTGTGCAGTGTTTACTTCACAAGAATAGGAAGAGAACGAAATTCATTAGTGATCCTACTTGCAGATTCTGGGCAAAGCTTTACCAGAATTCTGAACAGACCATTTCATTACTCATGGTTCAGAAAGCAGCTACATATCTGAGATAACAATAAACTCAGAAAAAAATTGCTCATCTTCAGTTTCAATTTATTTGCATTATCATTTCTCCTCCAGCATTAAAAAAAAATTAAATGGCTTTGCCACATAAGTAGAGCTTCTTTTTACTTTAAAAGAAAACAATTACTGTATTACATCTTTCGGATATCAACCAGCCCATATAGCCTCATCATTATACTCTCAATCATCAGTACAGTGATGGAAGGGGTTATTGACAATGCTAACAAACACTTGATTATCCTGCTTAATGACACTCAATAGGGGTTCTGCAATGAACATTCAGCTCCTGACAGCCTTGGTCCAAACATGGACAAAACAACTGAACTTCAGAGGTCATATAAGAGTCAGTGCTCTTGATAAGGCAGCATTTAATGAAGTGCTACATCAAGGAACCCTTGCAAAACTGGAGTCAATGGGAATCTGTGGAAAACTATTTTCGCTGGTTGAAGTCATATCCAACACATAGGAAGATGGTGAGGTCAGTCATTCAGGATATCTCTGCAGGACTTCCCTGTGTCGGAGGCCCAACCATCTTCAGCTTATTCACAATGACTTTCCCTCCATCATAAGGTCAGAAGTCAGAATGTTCACTAATGATTACACTATGTTCAGCATGATTCACAAATCCTCAGATAGTGAAACAGTTCATGCCCAAATGCAGCATGACCCGGGCAATATCCAGGCTTGAGCTGTCAAGCAGCAAGTGGCATTTGAGCCACAGTAGTGTGAGGCAATGACTATATCCAATAAGAGAGAGAACATGATCTCACTGCTTGACAGTCAATGAAATTATCACCACTGAATCCTCCATTATCAACATCCTGGGGTTTACCATTAACCAGGAACTCAAGTGGACCAGCCCCCTATATACTATGGTGACAAGACCAAGTCAGACGTTAGGCACCCTGCAGTAAGTAACTCACTTTCTGTCCTCCAAACTGAAGTCATCACACTTTTGATTTTCCATCAGCCTACAAGAAACGCCTGGTGGTCAAAGTTTCTTCAAGATGAATGAGTTTAACACCGGACTGTGACGAGCTAGATGGAGTGATTGTAACATGGCCAGCCAGGTGGACTTCAAAGAATATGTTTCACTGATTGGTTCTGTTAATCTGGTTCAACCAGGGAGTGCTAGTTGACAGATATAAAAAGAGGTTCTGTTCACTCTGAGAGCTGGGTCTAAGGAAGCCAGACAACTGTCAAATACTATATACGTGTAAATAAAGGATGACTTGACGGATACTATCTGTGGAGTTATTTCAGTGGTTATGATAGAAAGAAAAACGCTCCTAAAGAAATCTGCTCATAACAGTCATCTTTTGTTGGGGCAAGCATTTCTGGCATCATGCCATTATTTGGGAAGTTTGACTTGTTTGATGCTGCCGTTGGGCCCAGTATGTGAAAATAAGGCATTTTTTTCCATGCAAATGTAATTGGGCCAAATCATAAGACTAGATTAATTTAGAATATCTGGTCAGCATATATGAGTTGGAGCAACGGATCTGTTTCCAGTGCTATATCTGCTCTCTTCAGCCTCTGAATTCTCTTACTCAATTCAGGCCAAGTGGGACTCTTGCTTTGTTTTAGGGTTTAGCTGAGGGCTAATCCCTCTGTTCAGGTTATATCATGAGTGAGGTAATGCAATTACCTTCACTGAAATGGTGTTCCCCAACTTCAATCGGTCTGGTGATTCTTCTATGCTGTATGTCTCTATGACTCTATGACCAGATATTAAGACTTCTCAAAAACTGACAGATTTAGTTAATGAATATAATGACCTGAGGCCTCCTTTAATGCTAAGATGCTATCATTTTTGCTTGGCAGTTTGAGAACCAAGGGAATCGTGTCAGGAGTTTTGATGAGTTTAAGAAGACTGGTAGAGGCATGTGACTATAAGATAACCCTAAATGAGATGATGAGAGATTATTTGTGGGAGTAAAAATGTAACCATGCAAAAGTGCCTAGTGGTTGAAGCCCAACTGGACTTCAAACAGGCACCACAACTGGCTTTGCCATTAGGAAATGTGGCAAGTGGAGCATATGAGTTACAGGGTTTGCCAATGGAAGGAACACCAGGATGGAAGAATCACCAGACCGATTGAAGTTGGGGAACACCATTTCAGTGAAGGTAATTGCATTACCTCACTCATGATATAACCTGAACAGAGGGATTAGCCCTCAGCTAAACCCCAAAACAAAGCAAGAGTCCCACTTGGCCTGAATTGAGTAAGAGAATTCATAGGCTGAAGAGAGCATGGAGAGCACTGGAAAGCCAGCCCAGTGCCACTTGCCTTACATGCAATAGCAAAGGCAGAAATCAGGAGGCTGGAAATTGAAGGAATCATCAAACCAAACAGTTTGCAGTCGGGACAGCACAGGTCATACCACTTGTGAAGCCTGATGGATCAATTTGTCTTTGTGGGGATTTTAAACAAATGGTAAAGTGCTTTATGCAGCTGGATAAATATCAAACCTCTCGCGTAGAGGACTTACAAATAAAACTGGCATGGGGGTGTCCTTCATAAAATTGCATATGAGCCGCGCATGTCCTGCAACTGCAGTTAGAAAAGGATTCTGAGAAGTATGCTACAATTAATACCTATGAGGGTTTGTACTAATATGTGAGGCTGCCATTTGGGGTTTCATTAGCTTATGCCATTTTTCTGCAGATGAAGAACATTTCACAAGGTCTACCCCAGATTGCCAGATTATGTGCTAATAACAGGGATGGCCAATAAAGAGCACGTAGAGGATTTGGACATAGTCCTTAGACATTTCTCCAAGGTGGGCATACATCTTGTACGGGATAAAGGTACCTCCTTTATCCAGGCACCGCAAGTGACCTACCTGGGCTACAGAATTACACCTGTTGGAAGATAAAGTGAGGGTGATCAAAGATGCCACAGTTCCCATGTCTGTACTGGAATGTAGGTCTTCCTCAGATTGTTGAATTATTATGGAAAGTTCATTCGTAACCTGGTCTCCATCCTGGCACCCTTACATCTACTATAGAAAAAGGGGCAACCTTGGAAATTGTCTTGTAGCCAAGATGTAACCATTAAGGAAGTGAAGAAACAGCTAACATTGTCTAAAGTGTTGGCACATTATGATCCTAAGCAAGATCTGGTGCTGTCATGCAATGCTATTTGGTAGTGCTGCCTCACAGATGGCCCAATGGAGAGAAATGCCCAATAGTGTATGCCTCCCTGGACTTTGGCTGATGCAGAGTGCAAATATGCCCAGTTAGAGAAGAAAGGTTTGGTTGTCATCCTTGACATGAGAAAGGTCCACCGATACTTTTATGTACATACCTTTGTCATAGTCACAGCCCACTTAACCTTGCCAGCACTACTTAAAGAGGAAAAGACAATACTGCCTTTAGCTTCAGGTCAAATTCAGCGATGGGCTCTCATTTGAAGTGCATATAATTACAAATTGGAACACCATCCAAGAGGTCAAGTAGTGGATGCCTTGATCCGCCTGGCAAATACATCACCAGTGGTAGGGCCAAGGGAAGGGTCCATTCTGATTTTAAACTTTCTGGACACTATTTCAGTCACTGCTGACAATATCAGACTGTGGATGCAAAACGATTCACTCCTGACAAAACTAAAACAGCTGATGGTGATCGGGGAAACAACCTTCTGTCATCACAGCCATAGTTCAAACCTTTCTGGATCCAGCGAGACCAGATCAGTATAGAGAGCAACATTTTATTATGGGGAGCAAGAGGCACTATCCCATGCAAAGGTCGTCACCAGATACTGGCTGAACTTCACCAAGGTCATGCAGGGGTGTCAAAAATGAAGATGTTAGTGAGAAATTATGTCTTGTGGACAGGATTGGATGCAGATGTAGCCGTGTTGGCGGGGCAGTGATGACAGTCATGAGTGTGGTGCTGGAAAAGCACAGCAGGTCAGGCAGCATCTGAAGAGCAGAAAATTGATGTTTTGGGCAAAAACCCTTCATCAGGAATCATCAGTGTTGAGAGTGTCAACAAAGCCAAAAATTACTGCCAGCGGCTCCCCCATATTCGTGGGAATGGCCAGGTAAACCCTGGGCTCAGTTACGTGTCGACCATTCATGGGCTCAACGTTCTTAGTCATTGTAGATGTTCAAAGTTTGTGCGAGTACTGTAGCTCGGGTGCTCGTTGCTGTGGTTCTGTTCGCCGAGCTGGAAGTTTTTGTTGCAAACGTTTCGTCCCCTGGCTAGGCGACATCATCAGTGCTTGGGAGCCTCCTGCGAAGCGCTTCTTTGATGTTTCCTCCGGTGTTTATAGTGGTCTGTCCCTGCCGCTTCCGGTTGTCTAGGAATTTGATTGGGACAACACTACTATCATAGGGCAAGCCAGACAGAGAACAGCCAGGGAATTCCTAGAGGCATGGCATTCATCCACAAACTCCATCAACAAACACATCGACCTGGACCCAATATACCAACCACTACAGCGGACAGCTGAAACTGACAACCGGAAGCGGCAGGGACAGACCACGATAAACACCGGAGGAAACATCAAAGAAGGGCTTTGCAGGAGGCTCCCAAGCACTGATGATGTCGCCTAGCCAGGGGACGAAACGTTTGCAACAAAAACTTCCAGCTCGGCGAACAGAACCACAGCATTGTAGATGTCCAATCAAAATGCTTGGACATGCACAGAGTTCATTCATCAAGCACAAGGAGTATGATAGAAAAGCTGTAAGAATCTTTTGCAATACATGGACTGCCAGATATGTTGGTCACAGACAATGGGCCATCATTTAGCAGCAGGGAATTCACATATTTCCTAAAGTCAAATGGCATGTGACATATAAGTCAGCTCCATACCATCTATTGTCTGATGATGTGGTAGAAAGTACAGCCCAATCTTTGAAGGCAGGCTTAAAGAAACAGAATACAGATTCACTCAATACTGAACACTCCCAGTTCCTATTTGATTGTCTGACCATCCCTCATGCAACTACAGGGATAGCTCCAGCAAATTTAATAATGGGGAGAAAACGCTGCACCAGGTTAAATCTGATCTCCCTGGACCTAGTGGGAGGGTGAAATGGCATCAGGAATGCCAATGTCAGACACAAGACTCCTCCAAGTGAGAGAGATAGTTTACTTCAGGGAATGAGGTTTGGTGCTGAAACCCATGTAAATGGCCCTGCATGGGTAAAAGGCTTGGTCGATGCAAGGTTAGGACCTGTGACATAGTAAGTTCGGATAGTTGAGGCAGTCCTGAACAAGCATGAGGACACAGGAAAGCTGCAAACTCACAAACAGGGCAAAACATACCCAGCTACTCAGAACAATGGTTAAGTCTGTCAGAGCCTGTGGGTTCTCCCCTTCCATCAAGCCTCAAAGAAATCTTACAGTCTGAAATGGGAACAGTGGATGATTCAGCCTTGACACGTTTACTGCCTGATGAAGAGATTAAGTTTTGCTGAGACACTTCGAACACAAGAGGCAGGCCACAGCACGGTACACCTTGCCCATATCCAAGGCTGAGTTGGAGGAACTGATATGAAACTCGTCCCAGAAGGGAACACAAAAAACAGAACAGGCCTAAGCCCCCAGACTTAAAAGGGGGAGGATGTAGTGATTGTAACGATGTGAGCCAGGTTGGCCTCATATGAGTTATCTGATTGGGGCTGTTAATCTGGTTCAATCAGGGAGCCCTGGCTGACAGATATTAACAGAAGTGCCAGAAGTTCTATTCACTCAGAGCCGGCTCTGAAGAAGCCAGACCAATGTCAAGTGCTATGCACGTGTAAATAAAGGCTGACTTGATGGCAGGATTCTGGCCTCTGTAGAGTTATTTCACTAGCCAAGAATCCATTCAAATTCAAAGGCATCAACAAGCAAGGATCAGAATTATTGACTAGGGTCCAGGGAGATTTACTGAATTTAGGCAGTAAAATAATGAAAGTTCACAGAATCTGAGAACAGATTTCCAGGCTGACAATATTGCATTACAACTTGATTTTGTGATGTCTTAGAGAAAGTACAACTGATCACGAGAAATGAAGGGAGATCTGCATAGAGCCACAGTGTCAAAAAATGAGCAGTGTAACAGTAAGGCTCTGAGAAGAATTCAAAATTTTAAAATTGCGTCGAGGACTTCTATTCATGCACAGGTGTAGGAATGTTTTTGATGTTTAAAGATTCCATCAGACATACTCTTGAATTTCAAAGTGAATGAAGTGTGAACAGAAAACAATGGAAACATGCAGCATTGAGTGGAGAAAGAAATGAAGTTAACACTTAAAGTCTGTGATGTTAGTTCATTACATGCAAGATTACTCTGTGTGTACAGCATGGTGTGTAATTGAAAATAAGAGGGACTGGTGTATTGATGAAGACACTTGGCTGAAAGTGAATGAAATAGATGATTGATGCTAAAATAAAAGTTGTCCTGTCTATGATGGATCAGATGCTTTCAAAGCTGTGTCTAACCAATGTTGGCCATGATATCCCAATTCTAAGAACAAATCTGAACTCAATGAGATTCTGGGTGTGATGGCACAACTAAAAATAAGATTGCATTTAGTCATAGTCCATGAAAAGAAGCAATTATCAAATAAGACTGTTGTGGATTTGATTCTCAAGTTGAAGAAATGTTCATTGCTGTGGGCATGATGCAAACTTAGGGACCAAGCATTTATTGGGGACTTAAGGAATCATGAAATTGGGATCAAACTTCCCAGCAAAGGCAATGAGCTGACACAGGATGAGATTTACAATGAGATCACAGACAGGGAACTTCTAAGAGAAAGCAAGAAAGAGAGACACACAGAAGAATTGCAGATTACAGGGGAATTCTTATGCCAAGCTGATGGGGTGGGTGTGGGTGGGGGGGTGGGGGGGGGAGTGGGGAGTCCATTACTTTTTTGGTGGGATACAGACCACAGCAGCCAAGTTCACACTCTCAGAGTCTGGGTTTTTTTTGTACTGCTGGACACCCAAGTTTCAGAATTGGAATTTAAGATATCATGGTAGCCACCAGGAGCTTCAATGCCCTCATTTCCAGTCAAAGCCTTCTCCCTGTTGGAAAGCCAATCATATCCACACAGCATGGAAGAGCAGAAGTTTCAAAACTCCAAATGACAGCACTAGTCAAGGTTGTAGTGAATCTAAAGTGAGGTCAGCAGACTGTAAATCCTCAAATGTGCATTTGATAGATGTGGAAAGAGACATTGGTTTTATTAAACAGGAAAATCCAGAGTTGTACTCAGTCAGAAAGCAAGGGTAAAAGAACATGGAACACAGAAAAAAAATAAAAATTGGAAATTCACAACTTCCACAATTAAGTTGTGGAATTACAGCAGTGGCTTTTCTCTGAGAAGGAGAGTACATGAATTCCCCAAGTCAAATTTTCTTACACAGAACTGATATGAAAGAGACTCATTATTCCAAATTGGTTAGTATGCTTGTATAATGACATCAAAATTGCTTGAATAATGTAGAAGGTTATCTAAGTGTAAAACAGGATCTTGATCAACTGGGTCAGTGAGCTGAAGAATAGCAGATGGAGTTCAATTCACAAAAATGTGAGGTGTTGCAGGACTTACATAGTTAATGGTAGGCCCTTGTTGATCAGAGAGACCGAGGTCAGCAGGCACCCAGTTCATTGAAAGTGGTGTCACAGTTAGACAGGGTGGTGAAGAAGGCATTTGACATGTTTTCTTTCATTGGTCACAGCACTGAGTACAGGAGTTGTGATGTCATGTTATGACTGTACAAGACATTTATAAGGCTACACAGGGAGTACTGCATACAATCCTGGTCATCCTTCCATAGGAAGAATATTATTAAACTGGAAAGGATGCAAAAAATTTATAAGGATGTTAGAGACGGGAAGGCTTGATTTCTAAGGAGAGGCTGATTAGGTTAGAATGTGGGAGGCTGAAGACTGACAATAAGGTCTATAAAAGAGGTTTGTAAAACTATAAGTGGCAGAGATAAGGTGAATAGCCAAGGTCTTTTCCCTAGGATAGAGACTCCAAAAATACAGCGCATAAGGTAAAAGTGAAAGGGGAAAGATTTAAAAGAGACCTGAGGGGCAACTTTTTCACACAGAAGGTGGGGTATATGTGTAATGAGCTGTTAGAGGAAGTGGTCAAGGCAATTACAACGTTTAAAAGACATTTGAGCAGGCACATAGATAGAAAAGGTTTCGAGGCTTATGGGCCAAAAGGAGGCAAATGCGATAGTTCTGTTTAGGAAACCTCATCAGCATGGATGTGTTGGGCCAAAGGGTCTGTTTCCATGCTATATGACTCTATGAGTCAATGACTCTGACAGTATTCCAGTATCTGCTGAAGGCTGAGTATTTAATAAAACATGCTATTATTTGCTATTGGATAGACATACAGCATTTCAATGGCTAAAAATGAAGTAACATGGCAGAAAATAATCTCATTTCTGAAGATGGTGGCAGAGTGGGTTTGTCCACTCTATCCACTCTTCTCTTTCCTTTTCTTTTTTCTTTGTTTTTCATTCTTTTCTTCTTTTTAGTTCTAATTTTTAAAAAGTTTTTTCTACTAACTCACCTTCTGGAGAGAGTTAGCGGCAGTGCTATCAGGCTCGTTGAATTGGGTGGTTGGCTAGATATTCAGTGTGAGGCAATGGCTGGGGGTCTGACCCAGGACTCTTGGTTAGTTCTCAATGATTGGTGCGCAGCCTGAAAGCGAGACTGAGGATTGGCACATGGACCCAAGACAAGGTCGAGGCTCGGTGTTCACCGGGCCAGGATCGTGTCTTTGGCGGTCCGATGTGTGGCTGAAGTCTTGTGTCAGGACTTTGGCAGTCTGAGATCTTAGGTGCGAGCCCAACCCAGTGAGGGAGTCTCCTCTGACATCTGCAGTGATGACAAGAGGAAGTGAGATTAAGACAGTACGGGGAAAGTGTGCTAAAGAGGAGGCAAGCAAACCCTTGTAGGAAGTGCAGTCCCAGCATGGCTAAGCACATAAGAAAGACTGCAATGGTTGCACTTTTAGAATTAATCTTTATTTCTGGATTTAATTCTAAGAATGACTGCAATGTTCCACTTTTAATTTTATTTCTTTATTTTATACACTATATTAAGAGTGGTTGTAATGTAATGTTAAACTAATAACTTTGTTCTTTCTATCTTGTTCTTAAGTTTATATAGCTAATGTGGTGTGGTGTGTGGTGACATTAAAAACTTTTCATTGTACTCCTGTACATTTGTACTTGAGTACACATGACACTAACGTCTAAATCTAAAAGCATTGCACACTACTTCTTTGGGCATTGCAGGTATATAACTTGAGATTAATGGATTCGATTTAAGGAATACTGATATCTCCTCCTGCATGGCCACTCCACAGTTCGTACATGCGTCGTGACATCGAACACTTCTTCCGCTGCCTCCGAGCTTACTTTTTCAATCTGTATCCCCGCCCGTCTTCCGAGGACCCCTTCACACGCCTCCAACACACTCCATCCACCTGGACAACCGTGCTGGCCTATTACCCGCCTTCGATCTCTTCATTTCCAACTGCCGCCGAGACATTAACCGCCTCAACCTGTCTACACCCCTGCCCCACTCCAACCTCTCACCCTCACAATGCGCACCCTTCCAATCCTTCTGCTCCAATCCCAACCTCACCATGAAACAAGCAGATAAAGGGGGTGCAGAGGTTGTTTGCTGCACTGACCTCTACACCGTTGACGCCAGATGCCAACACGAAGATACCTCCTCTTTCCGCCCCCTCAACCATGACCCCACCTCCCATCACCAAACCATCATCTCCCAGACCATACACAACCTCTTCACCTCAGGAGATCTCCCACCCACAGCTTCCAATCTCATAGTCTGGGAACTCGGTACCACCCGATTCTACCTTCTTCCCAAACTCCACAAGTCTGACCACCTTAGCCGACCCATTGTCTCAGCCTGCTCCTTATCAGCGAACCCATCTCCACCTACCTCGATACTGTCCTATCCTCCCTAGTCCAGGAACTCCCAACATACATTCGAGACATCACCCACGTCCTCCAAGACTTCCTTTTCCTTGGCCCCCAATGCCTCATCTTCACCATGGACATCCAATCCCTCTACACCTCCATCCGCCATGACCAGGGCCTCCCAGACCTCCATTTCTTCCTCTCCCGACGACCCCAACAGTACCCTTCCATTGACACTCTCACTCATTTGGCTGAATTGATCCTCATCCTTAACAATTTCTCCTTCGAATCCTCCCACTTCCTCCAGATGAAAGTGGCAGCCATGGGCACCCGCATGGGCCCCAGCTATGCCTGTCTCTTTGTCCGCTACGTAGAACTGTCCATCTTCCATAGGCTTCATTCCTGATGAAGGGCCTTGGCCCGAAACGTCAATTTTCCTGCCCCTCAGATGCTGCCTGACCTGGTGTGCTTTTCGACCATCACTCTAATCCAGACTCTGATTTCCAGCATCTGCAGTCCTCACTTTTGCCTAGTCTTTTCTCATGCCTACTCTTAGCCTATGGAATGCAATATGCATTGCTTCCATATTGTTTATAGATACAATATATTTTTGTATATTATTAGCCAATTTTCAGTCACATGAAATTGCATATAAGGTAGAGCAAAGAGACAGGCAGGTTACCTCAACATGAACACATCAGCATTTCACTTCTCATCAGCCTAGCCATTAGCAATTGTTTACATAGGCAGTTCCATTTTAAAATTTGAGAAGATAATCGACTGTAGAGACAACTCAAGTAAGTCTCTATTATGATTCCAGTGACTACAATTACTTTTTTACCTCAGCGAATGGTTTGAATCTGGTCAGTAGTGGGGTGACCTCCAGGCTTGACAAACTATGAAAACTGAAGGTATTTCTTGATTCTAATTAAATAAAACTCTAACTTAATATGGTTTAGTGGTGCTAATTTTCTCTGCCTTTAACTTCTTCTGACATTTTATAGATAATGATAAATAAAATGTTTAATAGGTTCAAAAGTGCTTTTGAAGAACCGAAAGTGATCAAAGGGCTGGATAAATACAACCTTGTTTCTTCCTTTAATGTCACCTTCCTTTAATACATAGATCACAACTTAGTTTTGCTGAAGGCATTAAGCATACAAATTTTTCTGTTTTGATCATGAACTATTCCTCCTTTAAACAGCAGAAGTGCATGATTGTGGAGCAAGACTGGAGGACTTTGAAAGGGACATGCACAACTATAAGTGATAGGCAGGTGATACTTAACACATCATTTGAATGGTGCATTTTAGAAAAATGCAATTTAACTAGAATGGTATATTAAAAGGGGTGCATGATTAATCCAGGGGAAGATAAACAGTAAACCAAAACCCACAGTGATAGTGTCAGTTCTTCTGTAACACAATGGTTGCATTCTTGAAAAATCGCGCTTTAGAAACAGTGTGTAAAAAGCATTGGTGCTGTAATCGCATTAAAGCCAACACATGTTTTAAAAGTTCATGCTGTAGCAATAGCATCCCCAATTCGTTAATCACATTACAGTGAATTTGCATTGATGAAATGTGCAGTGTAACAGTGCCTCATTACTGATGAAGGGCTTATGCCCGAACATTGACATTCCTGCTCCTCGGATGCTGCCTGACCAGCTGTGCTTTTCCAGCATCACACTAGTTGACTCTGATCTCCAGCATCTGCAGTGTTCACTTTCTCCTAGCATTATAACAGAATGACCTGCACTTGGAAATGAATGCACTGGTCCTTCTGGGGCTCCAGTTTGACATATATGAGTGGGACCTGTATAGTCCATTTGCAAATTTTTCTGTTTTTTTCTTTCAGAGAGATTTAATTTTCACAAATTTTAAAGGTGTTCATGAGGCACATGGGGTTTGCAAATGAATCAAGGAATACAGTGCAAAAACAAGGATGTTACAAATCACTTGTTAGGCCTCATTTGGTGTTCTATTTAAAATTCTGTGTGCCACACTTTATAGAATTTAGCGAGGCCTTAGACAGAGTACATGCGGAAGAGGATTACGGGAATAATACTTCTTGTTGATGCAGTTGTACAACTTCATCCTGAGAACTGAAAGTTAAAAACAATTTGATAAGGTTTCTTTCATTTTTCAGAACATTCAGATCAGGAGAATTCCACAGTACAACATCAGTCACTTCTCCAATTTTTTTCTGGTTAGTGATGGACAATGTGCGTTGCAGCTGCCATGAACGCAACATTTTTAACTAGCCAGTGGTCTTTCACCCATACAGGACTGGAAAATGAAACAAAACAAAATTGGATATTTTGCATTGATAGTCCATTAAATTAACTATGTTGTGGAAACTGAAGTGAGTACTTTTTCTTTCAATCAAAGAACGCTTCTATTTTTGAATCTTAGTTGTCCAAATAGGAGAGGAAAGCTTAATACTGAAAAGAGGATAGTTGATGATACAGATTTATACAGAGAAAGGGCCAAACTACTGACAGTGTGACTGATTAACAGTCAAGTCCTCATCTGCTATTGCCACTGAATCCAGAATAAAATATGACCCATAATTACCATCCTTTGTCCTGCTCTACGTGAAATAGCCAGGGTGACATTGGGATGAACTTGTCCTGAGCAAAGCTGCGGAGCACATCAGCACATTTGAAAGATGGAGCTCGCCAATGCATTTTCCAATTTGTCAAACATTCAGAACTGTTTCAAAAAAAGTAATGCATTGAGAGAATCTTTATGCATTTTACAAATGCATAGCATTCATTCAGAAAGTAAATGCTCCACATGACGCAATAGCTCAGTATTCAGCAAGGTGTAATGTTCAGCTCTCTGGTTCAGGGAAATACATATTGCATTGACTTCATGGCGCTGGAGACATTAGGGCTGAAACCCTGCTGGGTTAGCTGTAGTCTTTTAGCTGTGTAATATGAAATTCATTCCCTTGGTTTGCAATCTTAGACAGTAGAATGTGCCAATATCTGACAAGGACTTTCCAGATGTCTGTTATGTTGGAAAAACAAACAATAAGCTTCAGCCATATATCATAACATTGCTGCCCAAATGGACAGATTCCAGAATCAGCCAGAATTGATTGGGGAATATTTGTCAAGAAATGGACTAGCTGGCTTTCTTTGAAAATCAGACAAAAAGTTCATCAGGTTCAAAAATGGTGTAATTTGGCTGTTTGCACTAATGAAAAAAATCTAAATGCCTCACCCAGTGCTGCCTCTAAATAGATTGCATTGGCTAGGGGTAGAGGAGAGCCAAGCGTGAATTGGCGTTGGCAGGGAGAGATCAGTGGACAGTCAGAGGTCAGCTAAATACTTACCAAAAATGGCATAATGGTAATGTTATTTGAATAGCAATCCAGAACTCCAGGCTAATTTTGGGGAGCTGGGTTGGATTGCCACCATGATAGACGGTGAAATTTGAAACATAACCTAGTCTCATACTGACCATGTGTACACAAATATCTTTTTAGGAAGGAAATGTGCTATTCTTATCTGTTTAGGCCAACGTGTGCCTGAAATCCACAGCAATGAAATAGTACTACACTCTTAAGCACCTTGCAAAATAACTGTAGCAAGCCACCTACGTCAAGATGTCATTAGGAATTGGCAATAAATGCAGGCCCAGCTAACAACACCCTCAACCCACAAATGAGTATTTGAAGAAAGTGACACTGCAGATATAGAGAATGACCCAAATCTTCCATTGAACTTTTGGATTCCTTCGACTGATAATGACCATTAAAAAGTTAATTACTTTTCTTCCTTCCATTTTTCTTCGGCTGATCATCCCACATGATCTTCCTTCAGAGACGGTGGTGAAGAGAATCCACGTAAAACCCTTATTACCACACTTGCTGCAGTATTCAGGTAAGTAAAAGGTTAATTTTTTCAGCCCTTCTCAGTGTGCTGATGAATATAATTCAATGGCTGTAGATGTAGGCAGGCTGGGGGAGGTAAGTGGGGTGAAAAGTTTGGGTGACAATTGGGTGGTATGGCATGTTAAGTCAGGGGTGAGTCAGAGGATCATGGAGTAAAAAGGGTGACAGGGGATGTTCGGGTGCTGAGGGTGGCTTAGAGGCGGGCGCCATGGTGATGGATTGGCTGGGAAGTTAGGGAGTACAAGGTGAATGATTACAAGGAGTTAAAATGTCTGTCTAATCTGTTTACTCTGTTTCCAGCATCTGCAATTCATTGCTCAGACCATTGAGTGTAGAAGTTGGTGTCTAATGTTGCGATTGTACAGCATGCTGGTGAGGCCACTTTTAGAGTCCAGTGTGCAGTTTTGATTGCCCTGCTATAGTAAATATTACATTGAATTGGATACGGTGTAAAATAGATTTTATATAGATGTTACCAGGACAGCTTTGAGCTAGGAGGAGAGGCTGGTATTTTTTTCACTGAATCATTGGAGGTTAAGGGGTGGACTTATAGAGGTTTATAAAATCATGAGAGGCATAGATAAGGATACCAGGGTAAGGAATTCAAAACAGGAGGGCATATTTTTATGTTGAGAAGGGAAAGTTTAAAAGGGACCCGAGGAGCAACTTTTCTTATTACAGGGTGGTTTGAATGCGAAATGAACTGTCAGAGGAAGTGGTAGATGCCAAGTACAGTTAGAACATTTAATAAACATTTGGACAGGTACATGAACAGAAAAGGATTAGAGGATATGAGCTAATGCAAGCAAATGGGACTAGTTTAATTTGGGAAAATTGGTCAGCATGGATGAGTTGGATTGAAGGATCTGCTTCAGTGCTGTATGACTGTATGACACTATAATATAAAATATTTAACTATTTTGTTTCTAATAATGCAGAGGGCAGATCTTTTTCCATAATCCAAGTAAAACTGCTTTAGGAAGGCTCCTTGATAAATTCCCCACTTGGATACAGAAGCAGATTGACCCAATGCATAGCCCAGGGAGTGACAATAAAGAGCATTGGGGATGTGAAAATTGACTGAGGATCTGAGTTTATTCCCTGATGATAAAAATGGGAATTGTGCATATATTTTTCCAACCAGCTGAGAGAAGCTTACATGCTAATTATCAGAATCAGTCAGAACCACAGGTCAAACTCAAAACCCCGCACCACCAAAAATCAAATTGCAGTCACAGCGATGGCTTTGTGTTACCAGACTCAATCAGAATAGTAAATCCACAGTGCATGATTAAATATCAAATCATTCAAAGAGATTAAATGATTAACTGGGCCTACAGTCAAAGAGATTGGTGTCAGTATCATCAATGACTCTAACCTCTGGAATTTCACTTTATTAAAGCAATTCCTTCTCAGAAAACTCACAGCCACATAACATATTTCAAAACGTTCACTTCCCTGTCACATGCTAGCTTTCTGGTTAACCCTTATAATAGCTGCAAGCAAACTAAAGGCATGAATTTTTTCAAACAATAGTTTGATGTTCATTTCCCCAACAAACTACAGAATAAATATAAAAGGGACTTTCTAGTGAGTTAATTTTTTTTTCTGTTTTGTAATGAAAAGTTGGAATATCTCCTTACTGTGACACCTTACTGATGTCTTACTAAAAGTGGGAACATCTTCCAATGTGTCACAATAAGTGATTTAATGCTTCTTCATTCCCTCCTTTATAAATTGAATCTGTAACCATAGAATTAGAACTGGAAGTATGACTCAGCAATTATAACAAAGCAACTTGTTTTGTATGAGGTACATACCTCTTTTAATACAGCTAGATGAATGAAATGAAATGGAAGAATGAAAATTAATTGCACTACTGATGCTTTTTCTTCATCACATAATTGGACAAGATGTTCATTTCAGGTAAATGAGACAGAATCCCATTTTGCAGACCTCACAAGGTGTACACTGAGCTCACTTGAAAGTTAAAGCTGTCTACAGAGAGTGGTAGTACACTCCTATGGATGGAAATGATAAAATAACTGGGCTGAGTGCAGGATATGGTTCTCCGAGCAGGACCAGTGAAGTGTATCTCAGGAAATTGATGGCAAGCAATCCAAGATTTCTATCCCTTAACCAAATGAGAAAAGAATTGCTTTGTCCTCATTGTTTCTAAAGATACACTTCTGCAATCAGCTCTGCACTTCAGAATCACTGTTTTACAACATGGGAGGTTGGGGCAACCATTCACAAACTCAAAGTCTCATTGAAGTTAAAGCGACATTCATGATAGTTTAAGAAACATCCTGAACATACATGCAGCTCCATCAATTTAAAAATGCTCTCTGTCTTTTTGATTTCATATATATGCTTCATACTTCGTATTGCCCTCACAAGAAGTTAGCTCTCCCAACAAGGGACGAGATAACAAGAATCAACTGGAAGATTAGACGTCCCAGCAGATCATGGTGTGGCATGTTTCCTATTAGCATGCCCAGCAGTGGCAGAGCATGGTAGCAACACTTACCTTGAACAGTGATATAAAACACCTTAAAAGGAACAAAAAACTCTGCAGGGCACAGATTTAATGCACCTTCACACTGCTGGATGTAATGTTTCTATGGAAGAAATAATCTTTGGAATACTGATTTTGGTTTATTTGTGCAATGTTGGAATATTTGTTTTATTTTCGCATGCCTTTTCTGATAAAAGTAAGAAATAAGATGCTAACTTTTACTTTGACCAAAATCTTATTTAAGTACTGTAATTATTCAAGTTCATAAATATTAAGCACACCACAGATACATGACTGCCATTATACACCTGAGCAACAGGCAGTGCTTTTAGATGATCCAACTTAAGTTTTACATTGGTGATTGTATCTGCATATCATGTAGACAAGGGGTTGCAAAGAAAATGGTCTACTTCTTGGATCACAGGAACAGGCATAAGCCATTCAGCCCATACAGCCTCCACCATTTCATACAGTTATGGCTGATTCTAATCCTGTTCGTAAGCAACTAATTCTCTGCTCCATGAGACCATGGTAAAGGAAGTAATCAAGGCATATAATGTGGAAATTTCCTTGGTGGCTACACAGGAGTAGGCTGCCTGTCTATGTGCTGATTCAAATGCTTCATGGCCAAAGGAAATTTACGAAAAAGAAAAGAGGTGATTTATCCTAGAAATCTCCAGCAAATCACAATTTTTTCTTCTGTTATAATTAAGGTGAATAATCTCAGTTCCAGAGAATTACTCAATCATTTTTATGAATTCAAGGTCAGACTTTCATCATGTTGAGAAATCTCCCAATGTGGCATATCCATCTTTGCGAAAAATGACTCCTATTTGCATAATTGTTGTTCTAGTTGAAGCTGACTGATTCGAAAGGTGCCACCATTCTGGGTCACTTGGCTCCCACTGTGTAAAAGATTGTTAAACTCTCTGGCCCACAGCTCTCGACCTAGCCACCCTATATGATATTCAAATTCTAATTATTTCATGCATACACACTACAGGCCAAAAACGTCTCCTATTAAAAAAAAAGTATAAAATTTTTATATCTCAATTTTTAAATCTGATGCAAAACTAAACTTCTATTCACTGATCAAATCAAACACAGCTAATCTTTTAATATACTCTTAAAACTGCAATCAAAATATGAACTTAGTCTTGCTCCTGAATTAAATGGTTTTGGAACTTCTGAAGCTTGGCCAAATACTTATAATAGGCTCGGCTGTAATAACAGCGCTTTGGAAATTCAACAATTAAATCTATTGAAACTGTATGAAAGCTGGCTAGTTGATTTTTTGCCACAAAAAAAGCTGTAAATCAATGAACTCCTACAGCAGGTGTTGGCTTTTTTAACTCAGACAGACTGATTTTTTTTTGACCATTTCTAAAAACATTGGCTACTTTAATAACTTAAACATTTAAACGGACTGCATCCATCATTCCTGAAGAAGGGCTCATGCCCGAAACGTCGATTCTCCTGCTCCTTGGATGCTGCCTGACCTGCTGCGCTTTTCCAGCAACACTTTTTCAGCCCGCATCCATCTTTTAACAATGTTTATGTACCCTCCATAAATTCCTGACTGCCAGAGTATGGGTTAAAACCCTTGAAACATCAAAATGGAGTCAGTTTTATTTCTGTACTCATTTCAAATAGCCCTGTTTGTTCAGGTTTCCAACTGTATGATCTGAACCTTCCCATCCTTCTGCCAGCAACAATGGGATCAGCCAGAATTGAGGTGGGGGGGCAGGGGGTGGCAGGATTTCTATAGCTTGGCCTTACTTGCCATCTTTAAAGGCTTCAAGCACCAGTTACACTTTACTAACCTCTACCCATTATTGTCATCATCAAGTATTCCCAGGTTAGGTCCAGCACAAAAACTATATAGTATAGTTCTGAACACTTGGGACTATATAAGCCATGACAAGCTTAAGCACAAACAATGTCTCCAACCATGACTTCAGTTTGTTATTTTTTTCACTTTCTGACAGCAAGTATAGCAACATCTGCCTGAATGCAACCAGCCATTTCTGTTCCCCTTTGATTACTGTGCATATTCATCTAACTGTACCTGCACAACCCCAACCCCAGCTCAGCCTGTGTCCTCAGGATTGGAGAAATGTATGAGGTAGGTTCTTTGATCGGCAGAAAACCAGGTTAAATTGCACACCCCTGCATTAGCATTTGCAGCCCTGCCACAGCCAAGAAATATTGGCAGCTTCAGAGCTACCCATAAGCTGCCTTAAGTATTCAAATAAAAGGATCCTACCTCTAGGATTAAAGCAGCGCCTTAACACTGAGAGACAGTAGAACTCCTAAATTAACTCTGAAATATTAACATTCTTTGGTATTCCTTCCAATTTTGCAAACTGGATGATGAGTCAAACATCTCAGAGTCACACGATTTATTTGCCAAGAAATATACAAAGGGAGGTATTTTCCTCAGCTATAGCATCAATCCTTATTCTGGCTGATACTGCACTGTAGGAGAAAAGTGATAATGTGTTAATCTTGCCAAGGAAGGACCAAGAGCTATTCTGTCTTCCACTCTGGTTTAATCACATTACTCAATACAGTAGAAATGGAAACTACTAACTCCTTTTATAAATCAGCCCCTTCCCAGAAAAAAGGGTGATTTGTATAAAATAATTTCCAATCAACTTGCTTGGATATTCTATGTAGACAAGCAGGAAGCTGGAAGAACACAGCAAGCCAGGCAGCATCAGGAGGTGGAGAAGTCCAACGTTTCGGATATATCCCTTCTTCAGGAATGTAGGTGGGGATGGGGGAGTTGCAGATAAAAAGGGGGGAGGAGAAGAGTAATGGGTGGGGAGAGGGGCAGAGTGGTGAGGTGATGATAGGTGAATACAGGTGGTAGGTACGACCTGGCAGGTCGATAGGAGGAATGAATTCAGTTGGTAGCTGAAAGGAGGGGGTCTGTTGGAGGGATGGAAGGGAGGAGGCGGGGCTGGAAAGAGAGTTGGGGGATGTGAAGGCAGATTATTCAAAATTGAAGAACTCAATGTTGAGTCCTCCGGGCTTTAGACTGCCCAGGCAAAGCTGAGGTGTTGTTCCTTCAATTTGCGGTCTAATTTGCTGTGGCAGTGGAGGAGACTGAAGATGGACATGTCTGAGAGGGAATGGGAAGGGGAATTAAAATGGGCGGTGAGATCAGGGTAGACTGGGAGATCATGCTTGCCCTTATGGCCCGGCTGAGATGCTCCCTAAGTTCTCCCTGATGGCCACATCAGGAGCACTGGATACAGTAAACTGGATTCATAGAATGCGTACAGTGTGGAAACTGGCTATTCATCCCAACAAATCCACAGCGACCCTCCAAAGACTAATCCATGCAGACCCATTCTCCCTCTCCTGTATTTACCTCTGACTAATGTTGTTAACGTACACATCTCTGAACACTATGGGCAATTTAGCATCATCGGTTCACCCATAACCAATTCATGTTTGGACTGTGGGAGGAAACTGGAGCACCGAGAGGAAAGCCACACAGACATGGGGAGAATATGTAAACTCCACACAGGCTGCCGCCTGAGGCTGGAATCGAACCTGGGACGCTGGTGCCGTGAGGCAGCAAGGCTAACCACTGAGCCACCGTGCCGCCCCAAACTAGGTTGGAGGAGAGGCAGGTGAACCTCTGTCTCATCTGGAAGGACTATTTGGGGCCCTGGATGGAAGTGAGGGAGGTGGTGTGCTGACAGGGTTTTTCAGGGAAAGTTACCAGGTGGAGGTGTATTCAAATAGTTAAGGGAGTCTGTGGGTTTGTAGTAAATGTCAGCCTGTAAGTTGTCACTGGAGATGGAAACGGAGAGGTCAAGAAAGGAGAGGGAGGTGGACCAAGTGAATTTAAGGGCAGAAAGGAAATTGTTGGCAAAGTCGATGTTCCAGTTCAGCCTGGGTGCAGGATGCAGCACCATTACAGTCATTGATGTAACAGTGGAAAAGTAGGGACACAGTGCCTGTGTAGGTACTGAAGAGGGACTGCTTGACGTGGCCAACAAAGAAGTATGCGTAGCTGGGGCCGATGCGAGTGCCAATGGCCACCCCTGGATTTGGAGGAAATGGGAAGAGTTGAAAGAAAAGTTGATAGTGAGGACTAATTTGGTGAGGCAGGGGAGGGTATTGGTGGAGGGGGACTGGATGGGCCTGTTGGAGAGGAAGAAACTGAGGGCTTGCAGGTCATCTTTGTGGGGAATGGATGTGTACACAGGCTGCATGTCTATAGTGAAGATGAAGCGCTGGGGGCCGGGGAACTGGAAATTTCTGAAGAGATGGAGGACATGATTGGTGTCTTGGATGGAGGAGGGTAGTGCTTGGACTAAGGGGGAGAGAATGGAGTTGAGGCAGGAAGAAATGAGTTTGGTAGGGCAGGAGCATGCAGAGATGATGGGTCGGCTGGGGTAGTTGGGCTTGTGGATCTTGGGGAGCAGGTAGAACCAGGCAGTATGGGGCTGGTGGACAATGAGGTTGGAGGTGGTGGAGGGGAGATCTCTGGAGGAAGTGAGATTACAGACAGTGTGGGTGATAGTGGCCTGATGGGCCATGGTGGGGTCGTGATCAAGGCAGGCTGGTGTTTGGCCTCTGTGACATAGAAGTCCATCCTCCAGACTACCACAGTTCTGTCTTTGTCACCAGGTTTGATAGTGAAGGAGGGATTGGTGCAGAGGAAATGGAGCACTGCACGTTTGGAGGGGTTGAGGTTGGAGTGGGTGAGCGGGGTGAAGAAATTGAGGTGGTGGGTGATGCTGCCTCAGCAGTCAGTAATAAAGAGGTCCAGGGTGGTTAGAGGCCAGGAGGGCGTGCCCAAATGGCAGAAGAAGACTGGATGCGGGAGAAGGGGTCCTCGGAAGGTGGTTGGGAGTCTTTGTTAAAGAAAAAGGCACAGAGGCGGAAGCAGCAGAAGAAGAGCTCCATGTCGTGGTGGGCACAGAACTTGTTGAAGTGGGGGCAAAGGGGCATGAACTTGAGTCCTTTACTGATGACAGATAGTTCAGCCTCAGAGTTCAAGGTCAGGAGGATGATGAATATGCGGCAACACTCAGGGGTAGGATTTTGGGAGCATCGCGAGGAGGCTATGGGAGGAGGATTGGACATGGTGTGGTGGGGGGAGCAGTTGTATGAGGGAAAGGAGAGTGAATGCAGGGTGGGCTGGGGAGGGGGATGGAGGATTGGGTATGGGGAGGAGTGTAAGGGGGATAAAGTAGAGAGTGGAGAGGAGAGATGAAGGGGTAGGGTGTATTGTGGAGGTGGACATGTGAAGAGAGAGAGCTGATGTGCTGCTTGACCACAGGTGGGCAATAGGACCAAGGAGTGACCTTGGGGATCGAAGTTCATATCTTGATAGGAGAGTGGGCGGAGTCTGGAGGTGGAAGTTAAAGGAAGGATGAGGCAGGTCCCGGTGCTCATGTCAGCAGAATCCAGGGCAGCATTCGAAGAGTCATCCGGAGCAGAGATGGAGGTGGCAGTTGAGTTTTGGGGACTCCTAGTTGCTGGTTAAGATGACATTCTATGATGTACTTCCTCGGCAGGTAGGACTTGAATCCAGTCCATTTGACCCAGAGGTAGAAATGTTATCACTGTGCCACAAGAGTCCAGATCAATGTTTGTAAAAATGTCATAGAGTCATATAATATAGAAACACACTCTTCAACTCAACTTGTCCATACCAAACAGGTTTCCTAAAGTGAACTAGTCCCATTTGCCTGCATTTGGCCCATATCCCTCTGAACCTTTCCTATCCAAGTATATACCCATATATTTTTTAATCAGTCTACAATCAATCAAAATATCATGACATAGCTCTGGGAGGGTGGGAATTGAATCTGTCCTTCTAGTCCAGAGCAAGAGACTAGACTCTTTACAGATGTCTTTGAATTAAACTGTTCAGAGATGTTATTACTTATTTCAAGAGCAGATGAGACTTGAACCTGGGTCTCCTGGCTTAGAGTTAGGGATAATACCACTGTGCCAGACGACTCTTTTCTACGTGCCTGAGCCATTTTTAATCATGTCTAGTGTAAGCACATATATACTCAATTAAATTAGTATTTTCATGCAGTGGTAATGTTCTGACCTCTAGTCCAGCAGGTCTAGACCCTGGAAATGTGTCACATAATATCCAAACAGGTTCATTAAAATTGTTCAGAATTTCAACGGACAAAACATTAGCAACAAACACCAGGAAATACGATGATGCAAAGGGACTTTCAACATGATTGACTCTTGCTGGAAGTGATCTAGCATATCACCGAATTTTCCCAGGTAGGACAATTATAGATGAACAACTAAGGCAACAGAGGTAGAGGAACGATTAATGCCAGCCTTGCTCACATTCTGTGAATAAAATTAAACCTAACTTTTATGATACAGAAATTCTAATGGAATTTGGGGGATACTACTTCTGTTTGAATTATTACAGCCATCTATATGCTCAGACAAAATAGAGCAATACAATGAAATATGTTCTCAATAGTAATCAAAATTGCCAGTCTTTTGTTAGACTTAGCTACAGACATTCCCACTAGAAATTATTGCTATTAGAGAACCAAAACATTGCAGCAAACTTTGCAGTGAATTTGGAACTGAGGTTACCAGGACAAATAATGAGAATGAAAAATTCTTAGTGAGACCTTCAGTCCAAACCATGGAATAGCTTAGGACATACAATTTAGTGTCTAATCCTGTATGAAAAACAATATAAAATGAGAAGAAAGACTGGATTAAGAGACAGATATTAAAAAAAGTATAGAAGCTTCAATATTAAAAATCTCTCAGAATAATTAAAATCTTAAGGAATGAAACTGCTAACTTGTACATGTACTGCAGAAGATGTGGCAGCAACTAAGATTGACCCAGTTATTAAAAATGTACTTATACTGAAATAGGCAAACACTAACATTTTCTGGTATATTTAAGGTGTGATGATCGTGTATGCACTGTGATCTTAAATCCTCCAGTGTGATTAAACACTAGGTTTCTCTAAGAGGTGCTGGTTTAGACAAGCAGTACAACTCAGTCAGCAACTACCTGTGATAAAAATAAAGATTGTCATAAATTTTCCACAATATTGATACACTGTTGTGGTTCAGTTCGCCGAGCTGGAAGTTTTTGTTGCAAACGTTTCGTCCCCTGGCTAGGCGACATCATCAGTACTTGGGAGCCTCCTGCGAAGCGCTTCTTTGATGTTTCCTCCGGTGTTTATAGTGGTCTGTCCCTGCCGCTTCCGGTTGTCAGTTTCAGCTGTCCGCTGTATTGGTTGGTATATTGGGTCCAGGTCGATGTGTTTGTTGATGGAGTTTGTGGATGAATGCCATGCCTCTAGGAATTCCCTGGCTGTTCTCTGTCTGGCTTGCCCTATGATAGTAGTGTTGTCCCAGTTGAATTCATGTTGCTTGTTGTCTGCGTGTGTGGCTACTAAGAATAGCTGGTCGTGTCGTTTTGTGGCTAGTTGATGTTCATGTATGCGGATTGTTAGCTGTCTTCCTGTTTGTCCTATATAGTGTTTTGTGCAGTCCTTGCTTCCCTCTCCTTGGTGTTGAGGTTATATGAACCCGGACCATAGAACAGGCTGTCACCATAGGACAGAACAGGACAACACACCGCAAAAAAACGGCACTAAAATAAAAAATGGCCAAACTAACACACAACAAAGAGGACACTATAACACACACCTGGGTTAAAAACCTCTCCCACAGACAGCTCACAGACACGGAAAGAACAATACTGGCCAAGGGACTCAACTACAACCACAGGGACGCCAAGACAGCAGACTTCCTAGCAGCACTAGAATGCACACTCAGGAACAATGAACTGACAGAAGAGACACAACAAACAGTGAGACAAACTATCATACCTATGATAATAAGGAAAAGACAAACACATAACCTCAACACCAAGGAGAGGGAAGCACTGCAATCACCTAAGAAACGATAAGAACATAATCATACTACCAGCAAATAAAGGCAGAATGACGGTCATCCTAGATAAATCTGATTACATCCAAAAAGCACAACAACTACTTGCAGATATCAACACCTACCAAATGAAGGAAATTGACCCCACACCACAACTCACCAATAGGATAAATAACACACTAAGGAATCTACAAAAAAACGGACAGATAACCAGAGCTGACCTACAAAGAATGAAACCGGAAAGCAACAACACCCCCAGATTCTATGGATTACCTAAAGTACACAAACCAGACATCCCACTCAGACCCATAGTATCACTGCCAGGGACACCATCATACAAACTGGCCAAAGAACTACAACAGAAACTGAAACATCTGGTCAGCGGATCCAAACACTCTATACAATCAACACAGGAATTCTTGGACATCATCAGAAATATACACATAGACAAAGAAGAAACCATGATATCATTCGACGTGACGGCACTGTTCACTTCAATTGACAAAACCCTAGCCAGAGAAACAATAGCCAACCTACTGGACATACAGAACAGAAAGCAGGACGCTGAACCTATCAACAAAGACGGCATACTTAAACTACTGGACTTGTGCCTCACAACACACTTCACATTCAACAACCAGATATATGAACAAATCAACGGAACACCCATGGGATCACCGATCTCGGGACTCATAGCAGAGGCAGTTATGCAAAGGTTAGAACAAACAGTCCTACCACAAATTCAACCCAAACTCTGGGTCAGATATGTCGATGACAGGTTTGTAATCATTAAAAACACGGAAATAGAAAAAAAAACACACCGGATCATCAATGCCACACTCACAGGAATCCGATTCATGAGAGAAGAAGAAAAGGATAACCAACTCCCATTCCTCGACGTGATGGTACAGAAAACACCGAACGGAGAATTCACTACAAGGGTATACAGAAAAGCCACACACACAGACCAAGTCCTAAACTATGAAAGTAACCACCCCAACACACACAAACGAAGCTGCATCAGGACACTATTCAGAAGGGCCACAACACACTGCAGTACACCAGAACTGCAAAAAGAAGAAGAGGAACACCTATACAAGGTATTCGCCAAAAACGGATACCCGCGCAACTTCATCAACAGATGCCTAAGAGAAAGACCACAGAACGAGGACATACCACAACCAAAAGGACTAGCCACACTACCATACATCAGGAGCATCTCGGAACTGACAGCCAGACTACTGCGACCCCTAGGACTCATAACGGCACACAAACCAACAGCCACGCTCAGACAACAACTCACCAGAACGAAGGACCCGATACCCAACATGAGCAAAACTAATGTAGTGTACAAAATACCATGCAAGGACTGCACAAAACACTATATAGGACAAACAGGAAGACAACTAACAATCCGCATACATGAACATCAACTAGCCACGAAATGACATGACCAGCTATCCTTAGTAGCCACACACGCAGACAACAAGCAACATGAACTCGACTGGGACAACACTACTATCATAGGGCAAGCCAGACAGAGAACAGCCAGGGAATTCCTAGAGGCATGGCATTCATCCACAAACTCCATCAACAAACACATCGACCTGGACCCAATATACCAACCACTACAGCGGACAGTTGAAACTGACAACCGGAAGCGGCAGGGACAGACCACTATAAACACCGGAGGAAACATCAAAGAAGCGCTTTGCAGGAGGCTCCCAAGCACTGATGATGTCGCCTAGCCAGGGGACGAAACGTTTGCAAGAAAAACTCCCAGCTCGGCGAACAGAACCACAACAACGAGCACCCGAGCTACAAATCTTCGCACAAACTTTGAATTGATACACTGTGGCACTGTATAAAAGATAATTCAGTATTATGCATACTGTAGGAGTTATTGGCACAGCAAAATATCCATTTACTATGGTAAGGATGAATTAACATAAATCAATTATTTTCTATAGCCTTGTTTTTTTAAATTCATCCAAGGATCTGGCCATTTCTGGCTGGGCCCGCATTTATTTCCCATCCCTAGTTGCCCTTGAGAAAGTGGTAGTTAGCTGACTTCTTGAACAGCTGCAATCCTTTTGATGGAAGGACATCCACAGAGCCATTAGGAAGGTAGAAGTTTGACTCAGTGACACTGAAGGAACAGCAATATATTTCCAAGTCAGGCTGGTGAGTGTCTTGGAGGGAACTGTCAGGTGACAATGTTTCGATATACGTGCCGCCCTTGTTGATCGAGATGGTAGTGGTTGTGAGTTTGCAAGCTGTTGTTTCAGGACCCTTTCTGCATTACATTTTATAGATGGTACACACTGAGTGTCAGTGGTGGGGGGACTGAAAGGTTTGTGGATATGGTACCAGTCAAGCAGGCTGCTTTGTCCTGAATGGTATCAAGATTCTTTAGTGTTATTGGAGCTGCACTCACCTAGGCAAGTGGGGAGCATTCCATCATACCCCTGACTTGTGTCTAACAGATGGTGGACAGACTTTGGTAAGTCAGGAGGTGAATTACTCCCTGCAAGATTCAAGCCTCTGAACTGCTCTCATAGCAATAGTATTTATACTCATCCAGTTCAGTTTCTGATCAATAGCAATCCTCAGGATGTTGATAGTTGAAGATTCAGTGATGGTGATGTCATTGAACATCAATGACTGATGATTAGATTCTTTCTTTGTTGGTCAAGAATACTACACTAGGGAACTCCTGCAGAGATGTCTTGCAGTTGAGATGACCGATCTTCAACAACTGCAACCATCTTCCTGTGCTCCAACCAGTGGAGAGTTTTTCCTTCAATCCTCATTTACTCCAGTTTTGATAGATTTTACACACTGTAACCTCAGTCAAATGTTAAAAATCACACAACACCAGGTTATAGTCCAACAGGTTTAATTGGAAGCACACTAGCTTTCGGAGCGACGCTCCTTCAAATGTGACCTTGATCTCAAGGGCTGTCACTCTTGCCTCACCTCTGGAATTCAGCTCTTTTGTCTATATATGAATGAAGGCTGTAATGAGGTCAGGAATTGAGTCACCTTGATGGAACTCAAACTGAGCATCAGTGAAAAGTACGTGCTGCTTGATAGCATATCTGGTAACACCTTTCATTAGTTTAGTGATGATCAAGAGTAGACTGATAAAGCATCAATTGGCTGGGTTTGATTTTTCTTGATGTTTCTGAAGTCAGGACATGCCTGGACAATTTTCTGCATTGTTGGATAGAAGCTAGTAACTGTATAGGGGTAGCTAGTCTAGGGGTGTGGCATATTCTTGAGCACTAGGCTTCAATACTATTGCCACAATGTTGTCAGGGCCCATTACTTTTCCAGTGTCCAAAGCCTCCAACTGTTTCTTGATATCATGTGGCATGAAATAATGTGTCTGAAGGCTGGAATCTGTATTGTTGTGGACTGTGAGAGGAAGCTGAGATGGATCATCTACTTGGCACTGGACCAATGACAATATCACTAGCCCATGGCCTCCCGCGAGAAGGACTTTTCAAACAAAAGATCTTAGAAGCTTAGATCTAACCTAACAGTATTTGTCCATGAAAGCACTTGGTTACCCCCCAAGGAGTGGTGACAATGTTGGAGAACCCCTTGTGAAGTTACACTGTTACACGGAACTGTTATTTGATGAAGTCGCATTTAAGTTGCTCAACACTTGAGAGCTCTAGTAAAGGATACAACGGACACTTAATGAAAAATTCAATTTGCTGATAAATTAATTGAATCCCCTTACCAGCCAACCTTGACAAGCTATATCCCACAGGAAAGCTTGAAGAAGGATTTGCTAATTAATGTTAATGTGGAAGAAAGTACAACTGTGCATTGATTTGTGAATATAGCTTACAAATGTGCATTCAAGATTGTTAGGCTGAAAGGGATTTATTCAGCATCAATGATATTTCTTTCTATTAAATCAAACAAGCCAAATGACTTGCTTTGGGACAGAAAATTTTTAAATCTGAATGACAAGGAAAATCCCTTGCATTTACATAGCACCTCTCAGGTCCTCATGATATCACAATGTGCTTCACAGCTACTTACAGTTTATTCAAGTCAATATTAAATTAATGTGCCTGGCTGTTTTCACACAGTTAAGACTACTTGGAATGTACACACACCCTAGGCACCATTCCTTTAACTTGATTTGATTTATTGTTGTCACGTGTACCTAAATACAATGAAAAGTTTTGTTTTGTGTGTAATACAGGCAGATCATAACGCACAAGGACATATAGATCATAGGGTTTTTAACAGCAAGGTTACAGCTGCACAGGAGGTACACAAAAGCAAGATCAAAATTAGATTTGAAATTTGAGATGTCCATTCAGCAGATGAATAATAGCAGGGCAGAAGCTGTTCTTGACCCTGTTGGTGCTTGCGTTTAAACGTTTGTATCTTCTGCCTGATAGAAGAGGTTGCAAGAGACTTTAACTGGGGGCGGGAGGGGTGTTTGGTGATAAGGCAAAAGTGAGGACTGCAAATGCTGGAGATTAGAGTCGACAGTGTGGTGCTAGAAAAGCACAGCAGTTCAGGCAGTATCCGAGGAGCAGGAGAATCAATGTTTCGGACAAAAGCCTTTGATGATATTGGCTGTCTTTCCTCAGCGATGAGAAGTATAGATGGAGCCCATGGATGGGAGGTTGGCTTCCGTAATGGTCTGCATTGTGTTCACAACTTTCTGTAGTTTCTTAGTCCTGGGCAGAGCAGTTATGTACCAAGGCATGAAGCAGCCAGATAGAATGCTTTCTGTGGTGCATCTGTAAAAGTTGTGGAGGGTTCTTATGGACATGCCAAACCTCCTTAGCTTCCACTACTGGCCAAGAACAAAGAGGTGCTTATCAAGGACAGGGAAAAAGTCAGTGCCTATGGGAATGAGCACTTCAAAACATTCCTCAACAGAGATTCTGTCTTCAACAAAGGAGTCCTCAACTCCAATCCATAGCATGCTACCTGCTGCCACCTCATCTGAATGGCAATCAAGTGCTAGACAAAGAAGGCTGTTTGATAGCTAAAGAATAACAAAGTGAGAGCAGCAGAGAGAATACCTCTGAATCAGAGGCTCACTAATGATGTTACCTAGCATGGTGACAAAATGTCTGACAACATATCTACCAGCTCAGCAAACAAACTTATAACCTGATTCACAACCTTAGCTATAAATCTTCGCCAAAATCGCAAACAAATTAAGTCTTTGATGTTCACCATACTCTATATTACAGACAATGTCTTGGCATTTAGCTGAGGAAATCAGTGGGACTCAGTTACTGAATGGACCCCCGTTATTCTCTAGCAGAAGGAGCTTACACAGTGGTCTTTGCCCATTGCACCCTGGTGGCAGCTGCCCCAAGCTTTAGGAAAGCCAACATGGAGACACATCGTGCAGAAGTTTTAATGCAATGCACATTAATGCTGGCAATGCTAACACCCACTTTAAGGTTTATAAGTTACCAATGTCCATTCACCAATGGTCCTGTCTCTGGGGGACTGTGAGCATCCCTATCATATGGTTGAACCATTGGACCCTGAGGTAGCTGTCCAGTTCCTCTCTGGGGCCATTTCTGCAGTCTGGTGTCATCGGGCTGAGAACAAGGTCAGCAGAGTCCAGTTTTATGCAAGACCAAGGGACTGTCAGAGGATTGCACTCCAAATGCCTGGAGATGTAGTGCAGTGGGTAACCCCTAGTTCTCACGAGGTGGGGGTTGGGCTTTATCAGTCTGCTCGGAGGGTCCATAATTTCTAAATTGGGGGGGGGGGGGTACTCCACTCTATTACCCCTGTAGCGCTCTGCCTCTTTTTCTGATGATGGCCGTCTTTCCGTCACTCTTCGCCATCACATGAACTGCTGCTGTCATCCTCACATAGCTGTCTCTTTCCCCTTTGCTGTGAGGCTCTGGGGGGCTGGCAGGTTTTCCTTTTCTTGTATTTTACTGGTATCCACTCCCCCACCACCTTGGTTTCCTCCTCCTGTGTCATGCTGCAAGTGATTCAAGGTAACATGGAATTTGCAATCTTTGTACTCCTCAGGTTACATGCAATGATGCATGGAAGACATCTCTTAAAGGTTTACTGACATAGTGACCATGAAAATAAGTCATCAATTACTACAGAAAATGCAGGGAAAAGCCACAAGATTCCAAGCCACCATAGGGTTAGAAAACTAGAAGCACACAAGCTAAGAAAGGAGTGATGTTATTTTACAGAGATATGCAAGGTCGCAATGGGAAAGCATCATCATAAATTTTATAACTGGATACAAACTGAGCCTTGAACATGGTAAAAGGATGCATGCAAATGCATAAAAAGAATTGTAGAGTCAGTAACAGGAAACTGTTCTTCACCCAGTCTCTGATCAACACTCAGAGTTTGTTCCCAGCCATGGTGGAGGCAAAAGCCCTGAACCATTCAAGAGGCAACAAGATGAGCAATGAGGGAGGGGCAAGGGCATTGGGGTTGGTAGTGGGTTTATTATTATTGTTTTTGGGATCCCACTTTGCACAAATTCAAAGCTGCACTTCACCACAACAGTAAATACTCTTCAAAAGTACCTCATTGGATGTGAAGCACTTTGGGCCAGTGAAAAGGTGCTAAATGAATGTAAATTCTTTCTCAATTAATGAATAAATATTGTATAAATGACCTTCAATTCTGAGGATTTTGTGGTTTTCTAATTGTGGGTTTTAAATAATGCTGTTCACAAGAGGTTTGATTATTCTTTTACAAAAAACCACAGCACAGTTTCCCACCAATGTCACTGTGCAACACATTCTGACTGCATTATACAAACAATGTTTTGTTAATGTGAAGTTACATTACACAAATAAAATTACAAAATCTTCTTGATTCAGTACAATCAAAGAGTGTACTCGAACGTAATTGAGTTGTGACTGGTACAGTGTGTTCTCCAGCATGACAGAGGATTGGGATTAGCCTGAAAAGAAGGTATTCTGCAATTGACTAATTTAATCCTCCTGATCTCACTTCTTAATTAGTTTCACTTGACTGTCTCACTTGCCTTTGGTAAATAAAATCTGCTACCAGCAGTCAGTAAAACTACACAGGTGTGTCCTGCTGTGCTATTATTGACTGAAGTTAGAATAATTTAAAACAAATCTCAAGTAATTTAAAACAATTGTAGCAGCAGCAGGAGACACAATGGTAGTGCCATGCATTGACTGGCTGGCACTCACTGTAGGTACAGCTGATGAACATTCGGTTCACGTGATCAGAATTATGTGGGTGTACAAGAATCGAGCAGAATGAGGAAACCTGCAAACAACTGTGAACAGACATATCTTTAGGAACTCACCGTTCTAAAATAGGGACATCACCAATTTGGAAAGAGGGCAGGAATGAAGAGGAGTAGGCCACTCAGCCCCTCAAGCCTGCTCTGTCATTCATTAGGATCATGATTGATTCAATTACTATGAATTCCCACCCACCACCAATAACTTTTCAGCCTCTTGCTCATTGAAAATCTATCTACTCTGCCTTAAAAATACTCAAAGATTTTATTTCCACTCACTCTTAGGAAGAGTTTTCCAAAGATTCCTGACTATCTATAACCAGATCTAGACATGCCCAGAAGAGGAACCATCCTTGCTACATCTACCCTATTAAGACTGTTAGATAAATTTCAATCAAGTTGTATTTTCCTTGTCGAAACTCCAACAGGTACAAGCCTAGAATACCTAAACTATCCTCATAAGATAACCTGCCCATTCTAGGTATTAGCCTGGTAAACCTTCTTTGAACTGCCTCAAACATATTTCTAGCCTTCTTTGCTCTAAATGTGGTTTCACCGGTGCCCTGTATAACTGAAGCATAACTTCTCTACATATGTGTTCAATTCATCTTGTATTAAGTGACAATCAGTTCCTTCTTTTGTTATATTTGTTCATGAGATGCAGGCATCACCGGTAAGGCCAGCATTTGTTATATTTCCCTAATTGCCCCTGAACTGAGTGTCATGCTTGGCCATTTCAGAGGGCAGTTAAGAGGCAGCCACTTTGCTGTGGATCTGGAGTCATATGTAGGCTAGACCAAATAAGGACATCAGATTTTCTTCCCCAAAAGCCATCAGTGAGCTCGATGAGTTTTTATGATAATTAGCGACAGTTTCGAGGTCTCTATTATGGAACTAGGTTTCAATCCCAGATTTATTATTTGAATTCAATTCAATATGACATTTGAAGCCATATCTCCAGAACATTAGTCTGAGCTTATTTGTTTAGTGACAATTAGATTAATACCATGTCATGATGTTCAGTAGTTTATTTTTGAAGTGATCATCACTTCCCTAAAGTTGCAAGGTTTTCTTGAAGCCTGCGTTGAACAAACTGACATTCACATGTGGATTAAGTAGCAAAAGACTTGCCACTGTACCACCAGGGCAGAATCTAACTCTTTATTTTGAAAGCCTTCCACCAAATCACTCAATAACTAATAAGGTAGATAATGAATTACAAGCACCGCTCACCAGAAAGGAACTTAGGTCCTTTTTATATTAATAAACTGTTCAGACATGTTATTGTGTACATTAGGAGCAGGTGGGACTTGAATTAAAGGTAAGCACACTACTACTGTGCCACAATATCCCTTTTCTGTTGTGTGTGATAGATACATTTAAACAAATTGTTCAAATGTGTTATGACAAAGTTCCCAACTCTTAAATGCAAAGTCCAATAAACACCAGTTGCTTTCAATCAACATTGGAGCTATTCTAGTTGATCTATAAAGGGACCTAAATTCCAAGGTTACACTTATGAACAGCTGAAATCTGAGGCCCACTGTCTCATTGAAATATATAAATGACTAAGTCAGCTCCTGGGAACAGGTTGGCTGGTCTGTTCTTCTTTCAACCAGAGAGCAGGCCACATTGGAGGGATATTGGGATCATATTTGAGGATTTTAAAAATTCTACCATCTCCCCTGAACCCTTATATTTGGAGTTCAGATTCACTCCAAAGTGTATGGTAAACAAAAACAAGTCATGCCTTCCTCGCTTTATGTACACTCAATCAAAAACGATGAGAGTCAGGTAAGTGGAAACTGAATGAGCAGCTCAGTTCATCTTCAGTGGAGTTACCCAATATTATAACTGAACTGGTTGGCCATTCCCAAAGCATAGTATTTGCACAGTTTCATTAAATCTTCTCTTCAAATCCCTCTTATTACAGTCAATTTCCAAAAGATCAGCTTGCACTAAAGCAACCTTCACATGGGTTGGTTTACAGCCACTTTCTGCCTACTTACTGAAAAGAGAGAAATGTTCAGGTGCCTACACAGTAAATAGCAACACTGCAGTCAAAGTTGATCAGCTGGAACAAAGCAAATTTGAAACAATCAAGGTACAGTATATATTTTCAATGTGCATGCTATTCCTATTCATTCTGTCAGGCTGTGTTATAACTTTTTGCATTAAGGATCAGAATCTTCTGTTCTCTGAGGAGACGAGAAGAAAAGCAGGCAGGGGAACTTAATACTCATACATTTTTATTGCCTTTATGGAAATTCGCTGCAGGTGAAATTGTTATGCATTGCTAAAAAAAAATTACACTAGCAATACCACAGCCCATGTTGCTACAGAACACTACCAATGTTCACATCCAAACAGAATAGAGAGAGAAGGGAAACCAGTGTCGAGGTTTAATCATTCTCCTTCCCCAGTACAGATCTATCAACGTAAGTGTGAGATGTCTGTGTCCTCGAAACACATCTCATGAGCCCAGCATTGGTGATGAATTAAAAAGAATGGAGATGAGGCAAAAGTGGAATTCTAGGAATTATCTGATCACAAGTACTGTAGATCAACAACACAGTCTGTTGGCAAAAATACAACCATCCTTAAAATCCTGCTGTTTTTCTAACCTTTCTAACAGCCATTTGTAGGGTGTTGGTGCTGCTAACTGGGTCAGCTTTTATTATCCATCCCTAATTGTCCCCTGAGCTGCCTTTTTGAACTACTGCAGACAATGCACTATTGGTAGACCCACAATGGTGTTAGGGAAGAAGTACAAGGATTTTGACCCAATGACACTGAAGGAATGGCTATATATTTCCAAGTCAGAATAGTGAGTGACTTGGAGGGGAACTTACAGGTGGTGGTGTTCCCATTTATCTGCTGCCTTTGTCCTTTTAGATGGTAGAGGTCACAGGTTTGGAAGGTGCTGTCAGAGGAGCCAAGGTGAGTTATTACAACTAGGCACACAATTAGCATATATTATCTCAAGCATGCAAAGGAAAATAACTTCAATAGCAAATTCCTAAATGTGATTGTTGGGCTATTGACAAATATACCACAGTAAATACAGAGGTGGCTACAGGTTAGAGACAGACCTGAGAAATTCAGGTTTGTGAGAGTTAATTTCTGAGACTGTGTAAACAGCACCTCACATCACAATAGTATAAGGGAACAGATGACTGAGACTTGGAAGGAGAATGACCATGGCTTCAACAATAAAACCTTACCATGTGGAGTTTCATATAATTCCTTAGTATATAATAATCCGCTTCTTGTTTGAATATGCCAAGAATTCAGTAATCCTTCTAAAGCTCGACTAACATCCAACAAGATCCACAAGCAAGGGAAAAAATAATGTCGAAGTTAGGATAGACCAGGATATTGAACTTTCTAATAACTGTTTAGTCGTCCTAGTGGTTCCAAATTCCAGCTTGGAAAAACTACACATAATACTGCATTTGATAAATAAAGTAGAGCAGATTTTTCATCACAATGTGTAAAGCAACTTCAATATTAGGGGAAAAGCGTATCTAATAAAGTATTGGATGGTGGACAAGGGAGGGTCTCCGGATGTTATTTATTTAGCCTTCAGTAAATGTTTGATAAATTTCCACATGACTGCCAACTGAGAGCACATGGAATTGAAAACACAACTCAGGGGTGACGTGCAGATATTGTCGAGAATTTAAATTCATCAGAGTCTCATAACATAATTGCTGAGGAGTAGGGGGAATTCTGGAATTGGCCTCACCTTACTCCAATTCCAGCTGAATTTGGGTGGCTCAGTGGCACAGTAGCTAGCACTGCTGCCAGGGACCTGTGTTAAACAATAGTCTTAGGCAACTGTCTCTGTGGAATTTGCATGTTCTCCTTGTGTCTGCAGGGGCTTCCTCTGAGTGTTACAGCTTCCTCCCACAGTCCAACGATATGCAGGTTAGGTGGATTGGCCACACTAAAAATTCCTGATGAAGGGCTTTTGCCCGAAACGTCGATTTTACTGCTCCTCGGATGCTGCCTGAACTGCTGTGCTTTTCCAGCACCACTCTAATCTAGACTCTGGTTTCCAGCAACTGCAGTCATTGTTTTTACCCACACTAAAAATTCCCCTGTAGTGTCCAGAGCTGTGCCGGTATGGTGGGTAAGCCATGACAAAAACCCCATGTGGGGTTACAGGCATGGAGTGAGTTGGGTGGAATGGATTAAATGGCCTCTTTCTGCACTGTTGGGGATTAAATGATTCAAGTTGAAGAATCTGTCTGTGTGGAAGAGTGAAAAATGTCAACTCCTTTTGTCTATACTTACCATAATACTTTAATTAGCTTCCATAATTACATGTATTTTGAATTTATGTATTTTGAAATCAATAAACAAAGATTTAACAAAATATATTGTAATACTCCTGAAAACAAAATATCATTCTGGAATGAATTCGCATTATTGAAATTATTCCATTGTTACAAATCTTAATTTAAAATGTATATATATTGTCAGAGTTTAGAGAATTTGAAGTTGCCTGATTTCTGTTCAGGCTTTGCTAAAAAAAATCTTCTTTAGCTGCTATCTGACACTTGGTGCAAGCTATGTTTATGTTTTGAAAAGTGTCACTCTACTACAACCTGGAATTCTTTCCCAGTTTTGAAACATTTGGAAGACTCACTTGTATTTGCATCAGTTCTGCTAGTTTCTGAAATATCTCTTCAGAAAGCATTTGACTGTGTTGAGGATAACTCTTCCTCAAAGAATCAAAAATATATTAAAGCTGACAGCAACTGCAAGATTTTAAGCATTGATCTGTTGGAATGATGCCAGATCAGAATTCCAAAATACTCAGGCATTTTTACTTTAAAAAATCACAAATGTGAATGTAAATTCAGTGACTGTCTGGCAAAGTCCCATGGGAAGCTCATGAAATGTCACACCTGTAAAATGTCAGGAAAATGTCAAATAGGGATAAGGTTAACATGAAGAGATGATGAGGGAACCGACTATATCCTCTCTCAGCAGATAGCTACCTTTTGAAGACATGTCTGTTTTACTCTTTAGGAATATATAAAAAGACTGACTGTGATACTAGTCTGTGTGCTATTGGCCAGATATTCTAGCATGTGGATTAATGTGTCAGAGTCACAGCTTTGAGAACAGTCATTTTAAACACCCCTGCATTACGGGTAAAAGATACTGAAAGCCTGAGAGAGCAGTGAAGACACATAATCTTGAATATTTAAATAGTATCTGAATGAGCACTTAAAATGCCAGGGCACAGTTGTTAATAATCACACAACATCAGGTTATAGTCCAACAGGTTTATTTGGAAGCACTAGCTTTCTAAGTGTCGCTCCATCAGGTGATTGTGGAGAATCACTTAATGAAGGAGCGGTGCTCTGAAAGCTAATGCTTCCAAATAAACCTGTTGGACTATAACCTGGTGTTGTGTGATTTTTAACTTTGTCCACCCCAGTTCAACACTGGCACCTCTAAGTCAGGGCACGGTAGGATATTGGTCAAGCACAGGTAAATGAGATTTGTGTAGTTTAGTGTTTGTTAGTCAGCATTGACATAGAGGCAGAAGGTGGAGGTGGGTACTGCAGATGCTGGAGATTAGAGTCAAGATTAGAGTCAAGAAAAGCACAGCAGGTCAGGCAGCATCCGAAGAGCAGGAAAATTGACGTTTCGGGCAAAAGCCCTTCATTAGGAATGCCCTTCATCATCTCTATAGAGGCAGAAGGGCCTGTTTCTGTGCTGTGTGACTGACTGTGTTAATGCTACTGGTGTCAGCCAATAACAGCCTCAAGATCATCTTTTATGTACTTCATGAACAAATCAGGAAATGCTCTGTAGTTTGGAGGAGTGAGTGCAGTTCAGGCCAAGGTGCTAATGGGCAAGGTGCTGCATGTGAGAGAACAGTAAAGATTAAAAATTCAGTTGTCATTGGAGATTCCATAGTCAGGATGATAGACAGGGTTCTATGACCGCCATCATGAATCCTGTCCAGTGTGCTGTCTCTGTGGTGTCAGGGTAAATGACATTATGGGGAGGGTGCAGATTGCTCTCCAAGAAGAATGCAGTGAGCCCGAAGTTTTAGATACATGTCCACACAAATAGCATAAAGAGTGAGTCGCCATTAGTCGACTAATGGTAACAGTCTCTGAATAGGGAGGTTAAATGTACATCTAAAGGTATGATTTAGGAGAATGGGCTTCAGAGTCAGGGACAAGATGTGGTATTTATGAAGGTACGTTTATACTTCAACAGGGCAGGAACCAATAGCCTAGTCAGAGGGTGTTTTAGTGAGGTTGGTGAGAGTTACAAGGAAATTGGCAGATGGATGAGCATCTGAGAATAAGATGTGATACTGTTGGATGACGGTTAAGGGAAAGGAATAGTTTGTAATTGGACACGAGTGGGCTAAGACATACTACAAGGAATACATAGGCAAGTTTGCAATTTGTACATGAAAATGTATAATCTGTGGTGAATAAAGTTGGAAAGTGACAAGCACAAATGTGATAACATGAAGTAGTGATACTAATGGAAACATGGCTTGAAGTGTTGTGTCAGATTTGAGTCTGATCTAATTTTCATCTTAATATTTAATTTTTGTATCTGTATTTTAATTAATTATCCCTTTTTAATAAAGTAACTTTCAGTAATCATATAATAAATTTTGTCTTGTTTAAAGCTTAAAGCTGTGTTTCTAGTAATTGTTAAATTGAAGCATTTTATAATTAAAAGTGGGCTAATCCTTACTTGAGGCAAGTCATCATTGCATTGGAGGCAGTTCAGTGAAGGTTCAGTAGATTAATTCCAGAGATGAGGGGTTTGTCTTACAACAAAGAGATTAAGCAGTTTAGGCCAATACTCCCTAGAGTTTAGAAGGATGAGGAGAGATCTAATTACAGTATATAAGACGCTAAAGGAATTGACAAAGTAGACAGAGAGTGGACATTTCCCCTTGTGGGGCAATCTAGTCAAGAAATAATAATTTTAGGCTAAGTGGTAGTAGATTTAAAATGGAGATGAGGGTAATTTACTTCTCTCAAAATGTGAATTTGCAGAATTCGCTACCTTAGAGTGAAATGGATGTAGGAACATGGATTAAATTTAAGAAGGAGGTAGACTTTTCATTAGTAATGGGTTGATTGCTTGTGGACAACAGTCAGTAAAATGGAGTTGAGGTGAAGATAAGATCAACCATAATCGTATTAAATGTTGGAGCAGACTCGAGAGGCTGAATTGCCTACTTCTGCTCTGAACTGTTATGTTCACTTTGAGGAAATGCCTGGCATATAATCACAACACGAAGGGTGTGTAGGGCTTAATGAAATGTGCTCAGGAAATCTCTCTCACACACACACTCCTACAGACCAATACACTCACACAGACCTCTTATACACTTACACCTACACTCTCACACTCACACATGCACCCTCTCACAGACTTATAGCCCTTTACACTCACGCTCAAACACATACACACACTGTCTCACAGACATTCATAACCACCGCACCCCACCACCACCACCCCCTCCCCCACACATATAAGTTTGTGGGGTGAATTTGTACTTGCAGAATTACATTTTACTTTGCTCAAAAACTGCATGAATCCATGTAAGATTCTGTAAAACCATTTTTTAGATTAGAATCAGTCTGTATACTGTGACACAGACAGTGTCATACTGGGCAGCTCACACCTTAAGCGCTGGGCTGAAATGACACCAATTGTTAAAGTTCGCTTGAGTATGTAACTTTTAAATGTTCTGCGATTTACATATGAAAGAACTGGAACCAACATGTTCATTCTAAAAGATGAGAGACTTAACAAACAATCTTGATCTTTCTCAGTGTATAATTTTAGTTACATCATGCTGTAAACTTTTGCTATAAATTCTGTGTCTTATGACACAGAACCACCTGATGAAGGAGCAGCGCTACGAAAGCTAGTGCTTCCAAATAAACCTCGTGGACTATAACCTGGTGTTGTGTGATTTTTAACTGTGGTCAGGAAAATGTTTTTGATAACTATCTTCCTGGCTACCCCTTCAAAGAGAACAACCCTAGTCTATCCAATCTATTCACAGAACTGAAGTTCATCTTATCTGAAAACATTTACCTGAATTGTTTTGCATCCTCTTTATTCGCATCACATCCTTATTAAAGTGTCGCCCAGATCTGGGCACAATATTTCAATTGAAATCAAACCAGTGTCTCATTCAGGTAAAACTTAATGTCCTTGCTTTTATATTCTATGTCTCTACTTATAAAACCCAGAACCTCATATGCTTTCACAACCAGGCCCACCATCTTCAATGATCTCTTGATTCCTGAAGAAGGGCTCATGCCCGAAACGTCGATTCTCCTGCTCCTTGGATGCTGCCTGAACTGCTGCGCTTTTCCAGCAACACATTTTCAGCACCATCTTCAATGACTTTCCACAAATAACCCCAGTTCTCTGCTCCTGTATCTGTTTGAGAATTGCATTCTCTCTTTTCATTCTTCTAATCAAAATAACATACTTGTCTGCATTAAATTTCATCTTCCAGTTGTTTACTCATTCTGCCATACTGTATTCTCTTAACATTTATCACTACATCTTCATGGATGACAATACATAAAATTGTATTTCGTTCACCCAAATCAAAGCTGTTAATATGAATCAGAAAATCAGGGATCCTAACACTGACACAAAACCCTACACAATATGCATTCCAGCAAACAGCTGTTTACCATTAGTCTGCTTTTGTTACTTCGTTAATTTTGTATCCATGCTGTTATTCCATGGAGTCTATCTTTGCTGACCAGCCTCTCACATGGCATCTTGTCAAATGGCCTTTTGCAGTCTTTGTTTTTCATTCACTCATGGGATGTGGGCGTCACTGGTTGGGCCAGCGTTTATTGCCCACCCATAGATGTCCTTCGAAGGTGGTGGTCAACTGTCTTCTTAAAGTGCAGCATCCATGTGATCTAAGTGGATCTACAATGTCATTATGGAGGGAGCTCCAGGATTATGTCATGTTCAATTGTTCTGCACTGTATTTAGTTACAAGAGTCTGGTTACTATGCTCAATGTGCTTGATTGACTAAGCCTGACTTTAGATTTAGGCATATACTATTTGTAAGGAGTTCTGTTTTATTGTTTTGATTTGAGAGCAAGCACTAACCCAGCAGGTTTGACGTTTCTTAGTCTTTGAATTTGAATCAGAGACAAAGGACGTGTGGCAACAACCTACAATATCTTGGCACCAGTGGGAATTCCCAAGTGCAGCTGAACTCTCGTTCAACAGTGTAATTAGCATAGGCACTCCTTGGGCCCATGCAGTGCAGGCCCGCAGTACATACCTCAAATAAGTTGATGTAGTAACAGCCTCTGCTGCTTGCAAGGCACATCCTGATGCAGCCCTTTCCGAGTGCAGTGTACTTGCGCTAAGCCCCTTCCCAGCACGTGGCACCTGTGCTTGGCTCCTTATCAATACAGGGCACTTGCCGTTGGCCCCTTCCCAGTATAGGGTGCCAGTAGCAGCACCCTTCTGAACAAACAGCACCAAACCTGGCATAGGGCACCTGCACCAGGTCCCTACATAGCCTAGGGCACTACATGGGCCATGCCCAAAGTGATAGACACAATATTTCCAGTTCATGCTACCCATCATGCATCAGTGTAATTTCAGTGCCAATTTTTTTGACTACACGTTTACAGAATGTCTTAGAAACATTTCACTGGAATACATGATTTATCAACTTACATATATAATCTGCTGTTTTAGGTTCATGGCAAAGGTTCATATTATCATTGGTGTCCATAAGTACCTGTAAAGTCTAGCGATTATTTTCTTCTAATGCAGTAAATGTTCTGTATACTTAGTGAACACTAGAGGTCACTCACTCCACAGGCAGTGGCCAAGACAGAGAGCAATGCAGTAGGATGATTGTTTCCTGAAGGTTTATAGTTAGTGACAGGCTGCTACCACACAGCTTTGAAATGTCAGCTCAATTTTGCCAAATGAAAAGTTGATTTCTAGGAGCCACGGCAAGAAGATGGTAACTGTAAATGTGTGTGTATTCAACAATGCCAGAAGGGTAATGTAGCCTGTGCACTGCAACCAGACTCGATGGATTCAGAGTCAAAAAACGTCATTTTACATAGAAAGGCAAAGCAAACTTTTAAATGAACTTAACTTTCCTAAATTCACTTCTATATGAATACAGCAGTTAAGTTTTTAAACCTAATCACTCAACTTTTAAAATTGGGTGTGACTAGCTGGGCTACACCCTAATTGCCCTTGAGAAGATGGTGGTGAGTTGCCCTCATAAACCACTGCTTCTATAGGGCATAGTGACAGCCACAGGTCTGTTTGGGAGGGAGCTCCAAGACTTTAACCCAGTAACACCAACGGAATGGCAATATATTCCCAAGTCTTGGTGGGGAAGTTGAATGTGGTGGTGTTCCTATGTATCTGCTGCCCTGGTTCTTCTAGATGGAAGTGGTCATAGGTTTGGAAGGATTTGCAAAAGTTTATTCCTCACTTTAAAAGTTAAGTATTTTTGTTTTTAACCCTGAAGAGTATTTGTTGTGAGTCGTTTAAAGACTGGATTTCACAAGGAGAGAGTTTGTCTGGGGGAGGGAGGAACACACCCTGTTACAGGATGGAAAATACATAAAAATAATATTAAAAAATAATAAATTGTGTTACAGACAGAAGAGGAGAACCACAAAATAATTCACTTTATCTGTCCCTCTTGCCTGTGAAAGAGTCAAAGACAGGAGAGATTCAATGGTAAAAAGGGTGACAATGTGAATTAAAAATTACAACAAGAAATAAAAGTGTAGCTTAGTGTAAATGACAAGGACAAAATTAATACCAGCTCTTTGCTAGCTGAAATAATGCCACCCGTAGGTTGCAATTAGAATCTGTTGAACTCAATGTTGGATCCAGACAGTGGTAAAATGTCTATTCAAAAGATCAGGACCTATGGAGCTTCAAGTTTTTATTGACCTTCATTGATAGACTGTAGGACTGCTTTCCGTAAATTTCCACATTGGAGTGGTGGAAAGGCTTGAATGTTTCTTTAAGCCTGGGGCTATTGCTCCTGGAAGGAACATCCATGAAGGTAAGGTTGGAGGGGAGGAACCACTACAAAGTGCAATCTAAAACAAGTTCTCAATGGTGATCGAGACGGAAGATACTTGTGTGGTATCAATGACTGTTTTCCCTTGAGTGTTGGAGGCTGAGGGGTGACCTTACAGAAGTTTATAAAATCATGAGGGCATGGATAGGATCAATAGACTAGGTCTTTTCCCTGGAGTGAGGGAGTCCAGAACTAGATGATGTAGGTTTAGAGTGAGAGGGGAAAGATATAAAAGGGACCTAAGGGGGAAATTTTTCACACAGAGGATGGTGCATGTATGGAATAAGCTATGAGAGGAACTGGTAAAGGCCAGTACAATTACAACATTTAAAAGGCATCGATGGGTTTATGAATGGGAAGGGTTTAAAGGGATATGGACCAAGTGTTGGCAAATGGAACTAGATGAGGTTAGGATATCTGGTTGGCATGGGTGAGTTGACTCGAGAATCTATTCCATGCTGTACACCTCTATGACTCTATGACTGGGACAGAGAATGAAGTCAGAAACAGCAGGGAGATACCAAATGGTCAGGATTTCTTTGCCTCTGGAACTGGAGTTACCTCTTGTCATGGATCTTGTGTCAATATGCAACTGCATTCCCATGTTAAAAGATGTCCTACACAAGGCATCAATCTTTAGGAAATCAACATCCCCCCCAATACACAACACAAGCCTTGTGATGATTAGAGACAAGTGACGGGATAGAAATGAGAGATCTGGAATTCCCTCGCTTGGGACTGGCACATAAGCAGTGGAGTTTAACTCAGTTGTTTTGCTCTTGGAATAGTAACAGGAGAGATTTTTGGCTGCTTTTTTCAGGATCTGTTTTGCTCACCTGCATCAGGAAGAGGCTAGAACAGATGCCCTAAAAATAGTCTGTCCCATGATTGGAAAACCTCATGTACATCTATGCACAGTCTGAAAACCAAAGTTAAGCTCAATTTTGGAGCCTGGAATGTGTGAACCCTCATGGTTAATGAGCAAAACAATCATCCGAAATGAAGACCTGCCCTTATGGCCTGTGAGCTCAGGCACTTCAACATCGATGTCACTGCTGTACAGGAGACTTGAAGAGCAATGAAGGAAGAAAGTAGAAGTTACACCTTTTTTTGGATGAAAACCGAGAATCCACAAAATATGCATGGTATTGGATTCCCTATCAAAAATGAACTCATCACCAACTCTTGGAGCTTCTTTTTGACATCAATGATCACCTCATGACTCTCTGTCTACAACTTGCCATGAGCCAGCAGGCAACAGTCATGAGTGTCTATGCTTCAACCCTCCCTGGACACCATTCATATCAACATCCTGAAGGAAGATAGAATTATCATTCTTGGAGACTTCAAAGAATGCCCAAATCTGGAAAGCAACCATCTGAAAAGAAGGAGACATGAATTGCAACACCATTAGGATTCTCCCACTCACCAAATGTTCTGAACACCAGCTGTTCATCACCAACACCTTGATCTGCCAAAAAAAAAGACAAGTTCAAAACTTCTTGGAGACATCCACGATCAAACCACAGGCACATGATTGACTACATCATTGTTTAATCACGAGAGCAAAAGGATGTCCCCATGACCAAAGTGATGACCAATGCAGACAACTGCTGGACAGACTATCGGCTCATCTGCTCCTCAACATTCATCAAACACCATCAGAAGCAGCTGAAGATGAAGAAACAGTTCAGGAAAAAGCTCAATATTGAGCAACTTCAGGAGCCATACCAACTAGCAAACATCCAATATCTTCATTAAAATCTCCAGGGCTCATTTTAATGGAGTGGAGAAAATCTGGAAAGAGCTGAGTCATCTCATGCTGTGAAAAAACTATTAGCTGAAAGACCAGAAAACATCAAGAGTGGTTTGACGTGAATAACCACAAGATCCAAGACCTATGGACAAGAAAAGGAAAGGTCTCTGAGTCTGGCAAAACAACATCACCAGCGAAGCAAAGAGAAAAACTCTTTAAATAACAAAGTGGAATTCCAAAAATGAATTAGGGAAACCAGGAACCAATCATCAGCTGAGAAAGCATGATACGCAGGGTTTCATCAGTGTCACTAAGGCAATACACAGACACCACACCCTTGGCCTCAAACTGATGGAGAGGAAAGATGGCACCCTTTTGAGAAATGGGGAAAACATTAGATTCTGATGGAGAGAACACTTCAAATAACATTTAAACAGTGACATAATTATTAACAAGTACATGTTTGAGGAAATTCCCCAGCTCTCCATGAAAGATGATCTTTAAGTCCCATCTAAGTGTGGCAGAATTTGAGGCTTCCATCAGGCACATGAAGAATGGAAAAGCTGCAGGCATTGACAGGTATCCACTGGAGATTTTCAAAATTGGAGGTGCAGAGTTTACACAGCATCTCCATTAACTGTTCCTGAAAATCTGGAACAAAGAATAAAACAATGCTGATCTCAGGGATGCAGCCAATGCCACTGTCTTCTAAAAAGGAGACAGTTGGAACCACAAAGAAGTGTCTCTACTCTCCAACACCAGGAAGATCATTGACTGCTTCCAGTCTCAGAGGAAATCCTTCCTGAAATCCAGTATGGTTTCTGACCAAACCATGGATTTATGCACATGATTTTCACTGCTCAGCAACTCCAAGAAGAGTGACAGAAACAAATCAACCACTTAACAAGGCATTTGCAACCTGACTAAGGGTTCTGACTCAATCGGGAAGTGCTATGGAAATCCTGTCAAAGTCCGGCTGTCCTGTGAAATTAATCAAAATCCACTGTCTCCTCAATGGCAATATGTTGGCAATAGTCTCACTGATGGTAATATGACAGAATCTTTTGAGGTACAAACAATGACTGCAGATGCTGGAAACCAGATTCTGGATTAGTGGTGCTGGAAGAGCACAGCAGTTCAGGCAGCATCCAAGGAGCTTCGAAATCGACGTTTCGGGCAAAAGCCCTTCATCAGGAAAAAAGGCAGTGAGCCTGGAGCGTGGAGAGATAAGCTAGAGGAGAGTGGGGGTGGGGAGAAAGTAGCATAGAGTACAATGGGTGAGTGGGGGAGGGGATGAAGGTGATAGGTGAGGGAGGAAAGGGTGGAGTGGATAGATGGAAAAGGAGATAAGCAGGTAGGACAAGTCCGGACAAGTCATGGGGACAGTTCTGAGCTGCAAGTTTAGAACTAGGGTGAGGTGGGGGAAGGGGAAATGAGGAAACTGTTGAAGTCCACATTGATGCCCTGGGGTTGAAGTGTTCCGAGGCGGAAGATGAGGCGTTCTTCCTCCAGGCATCTGGTGGTGAGGGAGCGGCGGTGAAGGAGGCCCAGGACCTCCATGTCCTCGGCAGAGTGGGAGGGGGAGTTGAAATGTTGGGCCACAGCAGTGTGGTTGATTGGTGCGGGTGTCTTGGAGATGTTCCCTAAAGCACTCTGCTAGGAGGCGCCCAGTCTTCCCAATGTAGAGGAGACCGCATTGGGAGCAACGGATACAATAAATGATATTAGTGGATGTGCAAGTAAAACTTTGATGGATGTGGAAGGCTCCTTTAGGGCCTTGGATAGAGGTGAGGGAGGAGGAGTGGGCGCAGGTTTTACAGTTCCTGCGGTGGCAGGGGAAAGTGCCAGGATGGGAGGGTGGGTTGTAGGGGGGCGTGGACCTGACCAGGTAGTCATGGAGGGAACGGTCTTTGCAGAAGGCGGAAAGGGGTGGGATTGTCTTATCACCCCCATAGTTTTCCGCAGTTTCATTGCCACTGTTATTCATCTTGTCAAGAACAAGTTTCCTCATGGTGTGAACACTGTCTGAAAGGTGGACAGAAAACTTTTCAACTTCAACCAATTGAAATACAAGAAGAAAAAAGCACTGACTACACTTGCGGAACTTCAGTATGGGGATGACAATGCCATCTCTGCTCTCTTGGAAGAGAATCTTCAAGCCTCACTTAATGCTTTCATGGAAGCATATTGAAGAATTGGCCTCAGCTTCGTCCTCAAGAGGATTTGAATCCTTTACGAACCTGTCCCAGGTCAAGCTCTGGTCCATCCCTCCATTAGGATTAGTGGAGGTATTCTCCCAAATGTGGAACATTTCTTCTATCTGGGAAGCTACCTTTGATCTATGACACAGATCAATGTGGAGATTCAACATTGCACTCCATCTGTGAGCACCATTGGATGCCTAATGATGAGAGTTTTCAAAGATTGTGAGACGTGTGATGACACCAAAATCCTGCGAACATGGCGGCCATTCTTCTGACTCGATGAAATGGTTTCGAAACCTGGTCTACATATAGATGCTACCTCAAGATCTTTGAGAAGTACTCTTAATATAGTTTGAAATGGATTCTCAACATAAGCTGGGAGGACAAGCATACTAATATCAGTGCCCTTGAAGCAGCTCACAGAACCAACAATGGCCCTGGTCATTCAAAATCAACTCCCCATGTGCTGAGGATGCCTGAGTTTAGATTCGATTCCATTCCCTACAGTGTGGAAACAGGCCCTTCGGCCCAACCGGTCCACACCGACCCTTTGAAGAGTAATCCACCAAGACCCTAACATACTAATGGTACCTAACATGTATGGGCAATTTAACATGGCCAATTCACTTGACCTACACATCTTTGAACTGTGGGAGGAAACCGGACCACCAAGAGCAAACCCACGCAGACACAAGGAGAACATGCAAACTCCACACAGACAGTTGCCTGAGGCTAGAATCGAACCTGGATCCCTGGAACTGTGAGGCAGCAGTGCTACCCACTGTGCCATCATGCCGCCCCAGTGTTCTGAGTACCAAAGCAAATACTCCAGTCCAATTTGAAGAAGGCACTTGACAAAAGGATAACAAAAGAAGCATTTGAAAGACTCCCTGAAGGCTTCCCTCAAGAAATACAACATAGATGGGAGACCCTCGTTCAGAAAAATACAACTTGGAGGAAATTCTTTGAGAACACCTGTTGGCAAGAGGAAGTACAGGAAAGGAACCAGAGATAGGAATGCCAACAATCTCAAGGCCAAACACCAATTCCATCTCCCAGCATCACCTTCCCAATGTCTTGTCAGAGATGTGGCTCCAGGATTTGGCAAGGACCAACCAAACCCATGACCAATGACACAGAATTTCTTAGAGAGACAATCATACTTATTAGCGAGTGATTGCTGAGGACAACAAAAGGACAAAGGTGTCAGAGTAGAAGTGAAATAGAGATTAAGGTGGCAAGAACTGGAACTTAAGAGTAGTGATCACCTAACCTACACTTCGTCTCCCTAATTTTGAGGTGACTGCATTCTGAGCAGTGAATAAAACAGGAAATTCAATCAAGTACAAATACATTTGTGTTTCATTTGGAGGGAATGTTTGGAGCTGTGAACAGTGGGAAGGATGTAAAGGGTATGACGGAAAAATGTGGATGATTTAAGAGTAGACTAAAGTGTCACTCGCTTCAGCACGCTAATACAGGATTCCCTATAGGATTTGGAAAAAATATTAAGACTTCATTTGCTGACCGCAATGTAAAAGATTTAATGGCAGTATTTCGAAGAAGAGTGGGGCAACTCGTTGAAAGAGATGGTCGGGTCAGTATCACATGACTACTCATGGGAGATTGCAGTATGCAAATTGGCTGCCACATTTTCTACAACAGTTCCTGCACTTAAGTACTTTGGAACACTGAGATTGTTAAAGTCAAGTGCTTTCTTTTACCTTCATCACTGGGATTTTGTAACACTAAATTTGACATTTTCTTCACAACTGTTGACTGTTTTGTTGATGAAGCATTGGAAATCAATGGACCCACTTTTGGATGACAGTCAAGCTTATTGGCTCAAATGTAGTTTGGAGAATTTTAACTGTGCACTTGCATGTTCCGCCCATGATGTGATCTAGTTTTGAAAAAAAAACACTTCTCAATAAAAATAATTCTGTCTACTCTTTGTATGAGGAGATATGCGAGATGTAAAATTGGCATTTTATTTAGATTAGAATTATTTTAGATAGGAAAAGTTTTAATACTTTTGAATGAAAAACGCTTCTTGGGTATTTTTAGTACGGTTAAGAAAAGGAAGAAAATGACTTTATTGGATATTTTGCTTATTAGTAATTATAGTACTGTATATCATTTTCATAATATGCCTGGTCTAACCACACATGAATAGCGTATGGATGGTGACAATCAAGAAGGGAATTAAACCATGTACTTCCGAAGTGCTCCAAATTATAACACTTTACATTGTGAAGAAACAGAAATCATAAGGTTCCTTCATTGATTCAACTGAGTAAAGAACAGCAATGAAAAGGATTAGTCTCAAGTTTTTTTCTGGTTTAGTCTGAAGTTTTTTTCAGAGTTACTTCTTTTCACTTGGGTTAGCAATCTTGGTTCTATAACTGGAGTTCAGCACCCTTGGATTAAAAGGGACAATTGGCTTTGTTTATTACTATAGTTAGAATAGTTTTCTGACAGATATTGGCCAGGCTGGTGCATAAAGAATGACCAATTTGTATAAGTACAACTACTGAGTCACAAATAAGTAGAATGGATGGCTTTGAGGTATGTCGAGAAGAGGTGTTGGAAATCCTGGAAAAGGTGAAAATAGATAAGTCCCCTGGGCCTGATGGCATTTATCCTAGGATTCTCTGGGAAGCAAGGGAGGAGATTGCAGAGCCATTGGCCTTGATTTTTATGTCCTCTTTGTCTACAGGAGTAGTCCCAGAAGACTGGAGGATAGCAAATGTGGTTCCCTTGTTCAAAAAGGGGAGTAGGGATAGCCCTAGTAACTATAGGCCGGTGAGTCTCACTTCTGTTGTGGGCAAAGTCTTAGAGAGAATTGTAAGGGATAGGATTTATGCACATCTGGATAGGAATAATGTGATCAAGGATAGTCAGCATGGTTTTGTGAAGGGCAAGTCGTGCCTCACAAACCTTATTGAATTCTTTGAAAAGGTGACGAAGGAGGTTGATGAGGGGAAAGCGGTAGATGTGGTATATATGGATTTTAGTAAGGCGTTTGATAAGGTTCCCCATGGTAGGCTACTGCAGAAAATACGGAGATATGGCATTGAGGGTGAGTTGGAGGTTTGGATTAGGAATTGGCTGGATGGAAGAAGACAGAGGGTAGTAGTTGATGGCAAAGTTTCTTCATGGAGTGCCGTCACTAGCGGTGTTCCGCAAGGATCTGTTTTGGGACCATTGCTGTTTGTCATTTTTATAAATGACCTGGAAGAGGGGTTAGAAGGTTGGGTGAGCAAGTTTGCGGATGATACGAAAGTCGGAGGAGTTGTTGACAGTGAGGAAGCATGTGGCAGGTTACAGCAGGATATAGAGAAGCTGCAGAGCTGGACAGAAAGGTGGCAGATGGAATTCAATGTAGCTAAGTGCGAGGTGATTCACTTTGGGAAGAATAACAAAAAGATGGGGTACTGGGCTAATGGTCGGATACTTGGTAGTGTGGATGAGCAGAGGGATCTTGGTGTCCATGTACACAGATCTCTGAAAGTTGCCACCCAGGTAAATAGTGCGGTGAGGAAGGCATATGGCGTACTGGCTTTTATTGGTAGAGGAATTGAGTTCCGGACTCCTGAGGTCATGATGCAGTTGTATAAGACTCTGGTACGGCCGCATCTGGAATATTATGTGCAGTTTTGGTCGCCATACTATAGGAAGGATGTGGAGGCATTGGAACGGGTGCAGAGGAGGTTTACCAGGATGTTGCCTGGTATGGAAGGAAAATCGTATGAGGAAAGACTGAGGCACTTGGGGCTGTTTTCACTAGAGAAAAGAAGGTTTAGGGGTGACTTGATTGAGGTGTACAAGATGATTAGGGGGTTAGATAGGGTCGACAGTATGAACCTTTTCCCGCGTATTGAGTCGGGTATTACAAGGGGGCATAGCTTTAAATTAAGGGGGGGTAGATATAGGACTGATGTTAGGGGTAGGTTCTTCACTCAGCGAGTCGTTAGTTCATGGAATGCCCTGCCAGTAACAGTGGTGGACTCTCCCTCTTTATGGGCATTTAAGAGGGCATTGGATAGGTATATGGAGGATAGTGGGTTAGTGTAGTTTAGGTGGGCTTGGATCGGCGCAACATCGAGGGCCCAAGGGCCTGTACTGCGCTGTATTCTTCTATGTTCTATGTACTTGTGAAACTGTACTCAACAAGTAGATCACACCTTCTGGAAATGATGAATAAATATCAGGGAGATTGGTGATTAAAGGAAAAACAGATAAAAAGAGATGCGAAACGTAGAATGACATTTTGGCTTCTTTTCAATCCATATATTCTCCTCAGTGATAGAGTAGAATTTGTCATTTACTGTTAATGGTGTAAGCCCTCCAACAGGGCTGGAGCTGCCAAGAATGAAAGACTAATCTCTGCCATGCTGCTTTTATGACCAAACCATTGTCAAAATCATAGTGGCATTCAAAATATTGCGGGCAAGATGTTTACTCATTTAAAATCCACACACTTGGACAAAGTTAAAATCCTTCCCACTGTGTGTTCTTGACCTTTTCAGTGAATGTTTTAACTAATTCAGTATAAATATATTAAAGATGCAAGAAAAGACTCTTTGCCTAATGGGGCATTTGGAAGTCGGACAGGTTTGTTTGATGCAACCTCAAATAAATGCTTAACCAGCATTGGAAAGCTCACTTGCTGCCTGCTCATGCAATGCTGCATTTACAGGATCTGCTTGATTTTTATTTCCGCACAAGTCATATAACTATATCTGGTTGTATATAAGATAAGGAGAAAAAAGCTATTTAATCCACACAGTTCAACTTTTTATTTACATCTATATATTGAATATTTTCAGATAGTTTTTCACCTTACATTTTAAGTCTGGTTCCTTAGAAGCTGTAATTTATTTTGTAATCTGTGGAAGAAATGTGAAGTCATTACTTCTTAAACTACACTTAAATATTCCCTCACTTAATTATCATTTTCCCTAGCTTTCTTCCCCTGCTTTTACTTCAAAAGGATTTCTATGTATTTCTAATCTGATTCTGAAAGATTTGAGCCCTTTTACTGAAAGATTGCAAATTCAATTCTCAACCCTTTTGATAGCTCTTTGTTCCATGACCTTGTACCATCCTTGGCATCTATTGGCCTTTGTTAATAATCCAACTCTGTGTCAATAATTAATACATAATCTATTTGTATGAAATTCCAAATGCAATAGCAAACAACAACAGTTAATATGAACATGTTTTAGTTCACATACTAAAAACACACAGCAAAGTCTCATAGCCTTTCACTTTACATATTGGTAAAATGTATTTTGAAAAATTTACTTTTCACCTTCACAATGTAACTAATTTTTCTTGCAATATTGACTCTGCTGTTCTGTTCAGTTTTGTCCTACATCGTCTTTTCATTTGGCACTGGCCCCATTGAATAGGTTTAATTAATAAAACTTTCTTTTTTGATCTTAATCTAGTTTACAAAAAGAAAACAAAAAGAAAGTTCAAATAAGAGATATTAGCCAAATTATCTGATCCATGGTGAAATTTTGTTCTCTTGGCTAGGAAAGGGACAAGGCAAGCAAGAATTTACATATTAAATCGCATTTTGATCTGGAATCTGAGTAAATAAGAAGAAATTGGTGGAACAATAGAGACACAATTGACAAAATTAAGTTTGATTTATGTGAGAAACTTCATCTTTTATTTAATTTTTGACCAATGTTGAATTTTTCAAAAAACGCCTTCACTTTTATTATGTTTTATCTGCTGCAGTTGCAAGCTTCCAGTTCTAACTAAAAGAATATATTTCACAGGACTGAAGAAACGTGGGTTCAGACATAACTGGAGTTCCAAGATCAGTGATTATGGCAAATAATTAGTGTGATCACTCCTCAACGACCTCTAAGACATTGTATTGTCGTTTAATACATTAAAGCATCTTTGTGCTTTGAAGGGATCAATGTGCAAAATATATATAAGCAGTAAGGAACCATGCTTATCAAAAATTAAATGTGTCAAATTTTCAACTTGACTGTGACTAACTTATAATCAGATTGTACAAATAAACAGGTGAAAGTCGGATTGGGCACTGGCGTAAAACAACTAACCGAAGGCTCTTGTGGCACCGTGGTAATATCCCTACCTTTGAGTCAGGAGGTCTGAGTTCATATTGGGAAATATCTTAAAACAACTAACTGCAACTTGGTTGCTCATTTTATTTTTGTCCGAAATGACTTAAATAGGAAATAGAATCCGATAAAGGGTAAAACGGTTGCTGGCTGTTATTTTTCATTTGTGTTTCTACCCAAGGGAACCGGGCATTGTGGACACCTGATGGAACCAACTCCAAGACCTCTAAAAGTGCCTGTGGTCTCAGCACATACCTGGACCCCATCAGGAGCACACACTTACCTCCCGGAGGAGCAGACTTGTATCACGAGGCCTAGGAATAACCGGAAGCAGCCACCTTACCAGAAAATGTGGGAAGTGTGTAGGCCTGCAGGTGAGACTGAAACAACATGGTTTTCAAGCCCCCTGCACTGGCAAGCATTCAAGCCATTGAAAACAAAATAGATGAATTTTAAGCTAGACTTACCTTCCATAGGGAACATAGAGACTTCTGTGCACTCTGTTTTCAGAGATATGGCCCATTTCTTCTACACCTGACTGTGCCTTACAACCTGAAGGTTTCTCTATAACAGGAAGATGCTACCAAAATACCACCAACACCTCCCCCACTGGGGGGAGTGAACATCCTTGACCATAGCTACTCAATCATCAAAGATGTCTACCATTCTATACCCCGTTCCTCCTCCCAAATCACAACACTGTGTTCCTCCTCCCAGTTGATGGGCTGGAAAGCATACATTAGCATCTCAAAAGGTTCTGCTCAAAAAGTGATTGGGAAAGATGAGAACACACAGTAGAAGACAGTCTTTTGTAATTATTTTGGAAATTGTTCTGGAGGTAGGAGACAGAGAATGTGGATAAATAATGTGCATGCGAGTAACAAGTGACTCAGCTCAGGGGTCTGTCTGGCACCTCCCTCTTTTCCCCATATTAATTAATCCTTGAATAGTACCTCCCATTGGGGTTTCTGTCCCTTTAAAAGGTGTGGTCCTGCCTGGAAGAGCTGCCAGCCAGCGTGATGGCCACAATTGGAACTGCATCCAGTCTGGAGATAGGCTCTACCTATCTGCTTCTGAAAGTATTAGTTATGTAATTATATGAACTTGTTAAATTGGATATTGCAGAATAAATAAATAGTATGCTTCCCATATAACAAAAAAAAGAATAATCCTGTGAGTGGCTGATATGAATAGGGCCAGATTAACTGGGGCCACTTAGGCAGGCTGTGCACTTCTGAAGTGATGGTGATAGTAACCTGGGTGTTGAGGAGAGAGAGAGATATAGTGGAGGGCTGTGAGGCCAGGATTGCTGTTGCAAAACTCATTGTTATTGGGGTGGAGGTGAGAAGGATAGACGTGTTCTCTGTGGGCTACAGAATAAGTAGCATCCTTATCATCACCCCTTCAGAAGGAAACTACAAAGGTTTACCTGGCATAACCCTCACATGGCATATGACACACCTGTCACTGACAAAAGGCCCTCCATTGCCAATTTAAAGGCTTCAATTTGCCTCTAGTTAGGAAGATTACTTGCTGGTATCTCCAGCATCTCTACCACTGGCAAAATGATGGCAGGAAGGCATGAGGCATTGCTCCTTCCACTCTTTGAACATGCTCCTTGAGATTCCATCAGCACTGATGGGACCATTTGGCTCATTATGTTGGTGCTGATTTTTTGGAAGAGCCAGCTTTTACAAGGCAAACTAAAAATAAAACAAGAGGAGCAAAGCATGAAACCTACAGCACAGAAACTGGCTATTCAGCTTAGCTGATTCTTAGGCACAAGAGGCCCCATCCACCTTTCTTCAGAATATTCTTGTACTCCTTGTACAATATAGTCATATTGAAAGGTGAAGCAGGCTTGAAGATCTGAATGTCCTACTCTGCTACTAGTTTCTATATTTCCTTTTCTTCCTTCATATATTTATTCAGCTTTCCCTTAAATACCTTAAATGTGTTTACATTATTTTTATCAACTATGCCTTGTGATGGGGAGTTTCATATTTCAAGTGCATTACAGATGCCCTTTTCGATTTATTTGTTGACTGTTTTGCATTGTAGTACTGATCTCCTGTGCAAGTAGAACATCTTCCCTGCATCTACTCTATCAAATACTTTTAGTATCTTAACGATCTCTGTTAGATGGACTGCAGCATTGTAGAAGGTAGCTCACAACCACCCTCTCGAGGGCACTGAGGGATCGGCAATAAATGCTGGCTTGACCAGTGGCACTTGCATTCCATGAACAAAAATAGACACTCCGCATGATAAAATCCCATCATACTGTATTAGACAATAGACAATAGGTGCAGGAGTAGGCCATTCAACCCTTCGAGCCTGCACCACCATTCAATATGATCATGCTTAATCAGTATCCTGTTCCTGCCTTATCAGTATCCAATCCTTTAATAATCCTATATGTCTCAATCAATCCCCTCTCAGTCTTCTAAACTCAAGGGTATACAAGCCCAGTCGCTCCAGTCTTTCAGTGTAAGGTAGTCCCGTCATTCCAGGAATTGACCTCGTGAACCTATGCTGCACTCCCTCAATATTAGTAAACATTATTAAACCTTAGTAGAAAATAAACAATGGAAAATCTAATGAGATAGAGCATGAACAAGTGTCAGGGAGCTGATACTATTAATACCTTGGTGTGGAGACTAAGAGGTGAGGAAATTCCAAGAGTGAGAGTCATACCTTTTCAAATTTGTCTTGGTTTGGAAATTATGTCATTAGCCTGTCAGTTTAATGTCAGTTTTGAGGAAGCTACAAAAATGTGTCATTTAGAATAGCATAGCTGAGCACTTGAGCAAATATGGAGAAAACCAGCATAACTCTGTGAAATGTAAGTCATGTCTGACTAATTGAATTGAATATTTTGAGGAGGTCACTAACAAGATAGGCGTCTATGGCTGCAATCAATATTGATTTCCAGAAAGCATCCATGAAGTTCCACTCAAAAAGTGTTTGGGGAAGATGAGAACACACAGAACGAGACAGTCTTTTGCACTTGCTTTGGAAACTGGTCTGGATGTAAGATGCAGAGAGTGCAGGGACTGTAGATAAATGGCATGCACATACTTAAGTTCAAAACAAGTGATGTTCCCCAGGATCTGTTCTAGTGCCTCACACTTTTCCCATGTGACTTGATCCTTGATGAATCCCCAATACAAGTATAAAATAAAGCCCATTCAGTGAATTTGACAGCTATGATAGATGGATTTTAAAGTAGGAAAGAGAGTGCACTGAACATAAGATAAATTGCACTCATTTTCAAATGGTGAGATGCAGTCAGATGGTAAAAGAGGAAAAATGTTTCTGAATCTAAGTACACAGATCAGTACATTTGTACCAGTCTACCCCCTCCTCAACACCCTCTCCACCACCACCAACACCACCATTGTCACCCTTCAGCAGACAGCAGCCTATCTGAGTGGTCCCAGTGATGTTCATCTTAGTTTGAGGCTTGGAGTCCAGGCTCCATCTCCAGGCTGAATGCAGTCCCAGTTGTGTCCACCATTCTTGGATGCCCACCTTGTTAATGACCTCCTCAAAAAATTCCATTTGGTTAGTCAGACATGACTTACATTTATCAGAACAATGCTGGTTCTCTCCATATTTTCTCAAGTACTCAGCTATGCTACTCTAAATGATAGATTTTCGTATTTTCTCAAAACTGACTTTAAACTGACAGGCTAATGGCACGATTCCCACATCAAGAAAATTTGAAAGATTCAGACTCACACACTTGAAATTACCTCACCTCTTATTTTCCACGCAAGGTGTTAATATTATCAGCTCCTGATTCCTGTCTATGCTGTATCCCATTAGAATTAGGGTAAATATGACATATTCTGAAGTCTGCCTGACAGTAAGCAATTTGATTGTTCACATTCAGCATAAAGCTTAGATTGTTTTATAGGGAAAAAAGGAGTGAGGTCTTTATACTTGGAGACAATGGCAGAGGTTTCTGGGTGTACAATGAGTGAACTCTGAGTTTCCCAAAATTCCAGAACGGTGTTAAAGGTTGGGTTGTAAATCCAGTTCAGCTGCAAATTGTTCAGTAACATGTAAAAAGTTAGGTATTAAGATACTAGCTGATTTGTTTCACAATGCCATGGAAAAGAGAGCAAAGGAAGATATTTTGCCAAACAGAACACCTAATCAAATGTGGATCTTTCTCTAAAACGGCTTCACCCTAGCCTGGAGTCTTCCAATGAACGAGGAACAGACTCTGGGCTGATTCCACCTGCCTGGACTTCCAGTCTATGCTCAAGAATTAGGTCCATTGCTAGGCCCAGACACCTGAAGGAGGAGAAAGATTACATTGGCTAAGCACTGCACTCTCCCTGTGTGTTTGGTGTTCTGGTGTGGTGGTCTTGTCCCAGTGTAATGGCTTTGTTTTGAGGTAGAAGTCTCAGCTCCATGTGGAAGTCTTCTTCCTCTTAAGCTTGCAGGTATTCCAGTGGCCCATTGAGGTGGTCTTGTCCTGGTTGTGTTTTCTGGGTATTCTATCATTCCTAAGTCAGCTTTCCTTGAGTCCAGGAGCCATTAACTGAATTGCAGTGAACTTTGTCTTAATTTTACTGTTTTCATTATTACGAATGATTTCTGTCATTGATATTGGTGCCATGGTGAGGTGACTCAAAACTCTTTACTGCATTTTTTATGTAAAAGCACATGTGACAATAAATTTCTATTCTATTCTAAAAAGGGACTGGACTATATAGGTGTGAGAAAGTTGTACTTCAGCTGTATAGAATCATAATCATACCCCAATTAGGCTATTCTATTCAATACTTTGCTTTGGTCTGCACAGCATCTTATAACATTTTATAAAGAGATCCAAAATTTCATCTGATAGTCAAAATAATGACACACTGTGACTTTATGTTTAAAAAAATATTTACTGTGACAAGTGGATAAAAATATAATTGAAGAAATACTGTTTTCTAACTGTAGGCAACTCATACTTTAAGCTACAGAGGGACGATTTGCCCTTTATACTTACCATATGTTGTACTCTCCACAGAAATTCAGTACTTACAACAGAGTCTTCACTTACTACAGGGGAGGCAATGGCCTGGTAATATTACCACTGGACTATTAATCCAGAGACCCAGGTAATGTTCTGAGGATTGAGGTTCAAATCCTGCCACAGCAATCAATGCTGGCCTAACCAGTGATATCCTCATCCTGTGACTGAATACATTTTTAAAAACCCCAGATTCTAATTCAACCTCATATGCCTGTTTCATCCAGTAGTAGCTTGAAGGGATTGTCTTCAGCTGCTTTCTTTAGGTTTCAGAGAGTTTCCTAAATCTACTACCAACAGGAGACCTTGTCCAATGGTTTATTTTCCTTCTAGCCATGCCAGAATTTGTAGACAGATGAAGGATACATCTTCTCCATGTGAACCAGTGTCCTTCTTTAATCACCTGTGGTAGATCACAAAGTTGAGCAACTTCTCTGCCGACTGGACAGAATTTCTACCTTTCCACAACGTTTACTGATTTGCAGGGGATCCTGTAATCTGATCACCAAAATAGCTTCCTTTGCTCTCTTTTCCATGGGAATGTGAAGCAAATTAGCTGGTATCTCAATACCTAGCATCTTAGAAATAACTGAACAGTTTACAGTTGAATAATGTACCATTCAACACCGATAATGCCTTTCTGGAACTTTGGGACACTCACAGTACACTTATTGTACACCCAGAAACCAAGTATGACAACATTGCGGCCTTTTCCCCAGTAAAAGAATCTAAGCTTTACACTGAACTTGAACAATCAAGCTGCTTACTGTCAGACAGATGTCCAAATATTTACCCTCATTTTAAAGCTATCATCTCATTGTAGAAGAAGCATATGGACCACATAATTTTAATAGCTGTTTTGGGCACCATTCCTCAAGAAGGCTGTATTGTCCATAAACCAAAAGAACATTAGAAATATGAGTTCATTTGCCTCTTCAAGCCTATTTTGCCATTCAGTAGGATTATAGCTGCTCTGACATTCCTCACAGCCACTGGCCTACATTTTCTCCATAATGCTTGATTTTCTACTACTTATCAATTAACTACCTATCTCATGGGCTTTTGAGAAAAAATGTTCATCCTCATCTCAGTCTTAAATTAGCGCCTCTTTATTTTGAGATTATGCCCTTTTGTATTTGGCTCTCTTCTGATGGGGAACATCCTCTCAGCATTTGTCCTGTTAAGTATCTTAAGAATCCCATAGTTAAAAATCACACAACACCAGGTTATAGTCCAACAGGTTTAATTGGAAGTACACTAGCTTTCAGAGCACTGCTCCTTCATCAACCACCTGATGAAGGAGCGGTGCTCCGAAAGCTAGTGTGCTTCCAATTAAACCTGTTGGACTATAACCTGGTGTTGTGTGATTTTTAACTTTGTACACCCCAGTCCAATACCGGCATCTCCAAATCAAGAATCCCATATGTTTCAGTGCGATCATCTCTCATCCTTCTAAATTTCAGTGAGTAGAATCTCAACCTGTTTAGTCTTTGCTCATAAGACAACCCCTCCACACCTGAAATCATCCTAGTGAAACTTCTTTGAACCGCCTCCAATGAAATGATATCTTTCCCTAAATAAGGGGACTGAACTGCTCATAGTATTCGAGATTGATCTCACCAACATCTTGTACAATTGCAATTAGACATCCCTACTTTTGGACTTCAATCCTCTTGAAATAAGGGCCAACATTTCATTGCCTTCCTGATTACCTGCTGCACCTGTCTGCTAGCTTCTTGGTCTGACAGCTTTCTGCTGTTTTTCTCCATTTAAATAATATTCTGTTCTTTTCTTTTCCCTTCAAATTGACTAACTACATATTTTCACAATTCCCAATTGGGAGTTGGGAATATTCCCAATTCCTTCACCTCCGCCGCATCTGCTCCCAGGAGGACCAATTCCAATACCAAACAACCCAGATTGCCTCCTTCTTCAAAGACCGCAATTTCCCCTCAGACGTGGTTGACGATGCTCTCCACCACATCTCCTCCACTTCCCGCTCCTCCACCCTTGAACCCCGCTCCTCCATTCGTCGCCAGGACAGAACCCCACTGGTTCTCACCTACCACTGCACCAACCTCCAGATACATCGTATCATCCTTCGTCATTTCCGCCACCTCCAAACAGACCCCACCACCAAGGATATATTTCCCACCCCTCCCCTATCAGCGTTCTCGAAAGACCACTCCCTCCGCAACTCCCTCATCAGGTCCACACCCCCCACCAACCCAACCCCTGCACCTTCCCCTGCAACCGCAAGAAATGCAAAACCTGTGCCCACACCTCCCCCCTCACTTCCCTCCAAGGCCCCAAGTGATCCTTCTATATCCGTCACAAATTCACCTGCACCTCCACACACATCATTTACTGCATCCGCTGCACCCGATGTGGCCTCCTCTACATTGGGGAGACAGGCCGCCTACTTGCGGAATGTTTCAGAGAATGCCTCTGGGACACCCGGACCAACCAACCCAACCACCCCGTGGCTCACCACCTTAACTCCCCCTCCCACTCCACCAAGGACATGTAGGTCCTTGGACTCCTCCATCGCCAGACCATAGCAACACGACGGTTGGAGGAACAGCGCCTCATCTTCCGCCTAGGAACCCTCCAACCACAAGGGATGAATGCAGATTTTTCCAGCTTCCTCATTTCCCCTCCCCCCACCTTATCTCAGTCCCAAACCTCGGACTCAGCACTGCCTTCTTGACCTGCAATCTTCTTCCCGACCTCTCCGCCCCCACCCCCTCTCCGGCCTATCACCCTCACCTTAACCTCCTTCCACCTATCGCATTCCAAACACCCCTCCCCTAAGTCCCTTCTCCCTACCTTTTATCTTAGCCTGCTTGGCACACCCTCCTTATTCCTGAAGAAGGGCTTATGCCCGAAACGTTGATTCTCCTGCTCCTGCTGCGCTTTTCCAGCAACACATTTTTCAGCTCTAACTTCATATTTTCCCACATTATGCTACATTTGCCAAATTTTAGCCCATTTTACCTATCATTATCTCTCTGTAAACTGTTTGCATCCCTCTCTCAAGCTGCCTTTCTGCCTATTTTTGTGCAGCGTGCACATTTGTATGCATTATATTTGCTTCCTTCCTCTAAGTCATTAATCTACATATTGTACAGCACTGATTCCTATGGAATCCTACTGGTCACAGATCGCCAACCTGCAAAAGAAAATCCCTTTCCTCCCTCACCGTTTCCTACACATTAGCTGATTCTCAATTCATGCCAATATACTACCTCCATCATCATGTGCTGTTTGGTTATGATTTAATCTTTAATACCATAAAATATGATCATTAAATATAGGAGCAAAATTAGGCTATTCAAGTCCATTAAGTCTGATCTGTCATTTGACCATGTTTCTGATATTTTTCTCAATCCTATTCTCCTGCTTTTTCTGTAACCTTTGAATCCCTTAACAATCAAGAACCTATCTATCTCCATCTTAAATGCACTCAGTGACTTGGCCTCCATAGCCCTCTGTGGCAATGGTTTCTACAGACTCACAACCATTCTGCTAAAGAAATTCATTCTCATTTCAGTTCTAAAAGGTCATCCCTCTGCTCTGAGGCTGTGCCCTCGGATCCTTGTGAAGACCTTTCCACATTTATTTTATCCAGTGTTCTCATAATTTTGGTCAATTCTCTTTGTCCTTCTAAACTCTATCCAGTACAGACTCAGTCTCCAATTGCTCTTCATATGACAAGCCATTTATTCTTGGGATTATTCTTCTGGGTATCCTCTGGAACTCGCACCCACCCACAAAGTCATCCTTCCTTAGACAAGGGGCCCAAAGCGCTCACAATATTCCAATGTGAGATACTTGTCAAACATCTCTGGAAGTCCAAATATAACACATCTACTGGTTCCCCTCTATCCACTCAGGTTGAGATTTCCTCAGAAAAACTCAGATTAGTTAGATACAATTTCACTTTCATGAAGCCATGCTGACTCTGCTTAATTACATTATGATTTTCCAAACATGCTGTTATTACTTCACTGATAATTCACTCCAACATTTTTCCAACAATACATATTAGGACAATTGATCTACAAGTACCTGCTTTTTGCCTCCTTCCCTTTTCAAACGGGCATGTCACAATGGTAGGTTTCCAATCCTCCATTACTTCTCCAGAAAACAAGGAATTTTGGAAAAATACAACTAATGTTTTCATAATCTCTGTAGTTATCTCTTTTAGAATCCTCTTTTAGCAAGTTATCAGGTCTAGGAGATGCATCTTCCTTTAGCCCCATTCGTTTGTCTAATACTACATTCCTAGTAATGGTGATGATACTTAATTTCTTTCCCCGTTTTCTTTATTGGGATGTTCAAAGTATATTTCACCATAAATTCTGTCGCAAAATATCTGTTTAACTCCTCTGTTATTTCTTTGTTGCCCATAATTATCTCTCCAGATTAATTTTCTGAAGAGTCTAGGTTCATTTGACCTCTCTCTCCATTTTTATTGCCAATTTTTACATTCCTTGCTAGTTTGCCCTTGTAGTTTATTTTTGCTCTCATTATTGCTTTGGTCCTCCTTTGCTGGATTCTGAATTTACCTCAGTCTTCAGGGTCATCATTGATTTTTGTCTTCTTAAATGCTTTTTATTTCAACAGAGTACTCTCCTCAATATCCTTGCCTTTGTAGAAGGAGCAACACTAAACACTAGAATGATATTAGGCTTAGAAGGTTAACTTACATAAGCCAAAACCTTGAAAGGGTTACATGAAACTGACTCTGTAATACCTTGAGCACAGAATTATAAAGGGAGATTTGATCAAACTGTTTAAAATGCTTTATAAGATTCAAGAAGGTAATGGTGAGAATAGGGAGACAGAACGAGTTGGAACCAAAAAAATCTGGAGATGCTGGAATCCAAAGTAGACAGCCAGGAGGCTGGAAGAACACAGCAAGCCAGGCAGCATCAGGAATTTAAGTCCTGAAGTAGGGTTACATCTGAAACATTGACTTCTCCACCTCCTAATGTTGCCTGGCTTGTTGTGCTCTTCCAGTCTCCTCTCTGTCTCAATAGACAATAGACAATAGGTGCAGGAGTAGGCCATTCTGCCCTTCGAGCCTGCACCACCATTCAATATGATCATGGCTGATCATCCTTAATCAGTATCCTGTTCCTGCCTTATCTCCATAACCCTTGATTCCACTATCCTTGAGAGCTCTATCCAACTCTTTCTTAAATGAATCCAGAGACTGGGCCTCCACTGCCCTCTGAGGCAGAGCATTCCACACAGCCACCACTCTCTGGGTGAAGAAGTTTCTCCTCATCTCTGTCTCGAGTGGAAGAGCAATCAGGAACCACTTGATCACACAATTTGCAGCAAAATTTGGAATTCTCCATCTTAAACATGTGACACAGGGACAATTATAACTTTCAGGACTGATTTTGATCATTTTTTGCTGACAAAATATATCAAGGTGCATGGAGAAAAGGCAAATACATTTAATTTTGCAGACAGCAGATTTGACAGTCTGAAAGGGAACTGTCCTAATATGTATTGTTGGAAAAATGATGGAGTGAATTATCAGTGAAGTAATAACAGCATGTTTGGAAAATCATAATGTAATTAAGCAGAGTCATTCATTAAATTCCTATATCTATTTAAAATATGTATCCACCTGCCTTTAAGAATTATTTTCCTTTCAGTCAGTAGTTATTGTCCATCCCTCATTGCTCTAAGAGCAGTCGAGAGTCAAGCACATTATTTTCAGTCTGTACTGACTTGCAGGCTAGTTCACATGCATTAGTGAAGCAGATTGGATTTTATATGAATACTTACACAGTCACTAACATTCAATTCTAATTGAATTCAACCCTTTTTTTGAACCCATGTCCTAGGAGGAGCCTGGCATTTGAGGTAACTTTCACAAGAACATTCTGGTTGCTATTTACATTGTTATCCCTGGTAAGACATTCCCAATATTCCAGAAAAATATATTCTGTTTTTTTTTCACCCTTAAGGAACACCGCAGCATTTGTGACAATACGTGAAGTGCTGCTAAGGATTCTATCATAAATGTAACTGAAATCATATTAAGGATCTATAAAAATAAATCTGGGTGAAGGTAAGTTTGATTATATAAAGAGCTATTGGAGTTAGCAGCAGGTTTCATAAATAACTCACTGATAGAACACACAAGAGAATGTGATGGCTTGTATACATGACAGAGACATATGGAGATTTATATCCACAGGATGTCCATACCTGATTAACCAAACTTCTAAATGCGTACTATTAATATCATTTGCAGCAGCTAAATTTACTGAAAGATAAGTAAATGGTGGGACCTTTTTTTCAGTTTAATTAGACAAATTGATTGAGGAACGTTAATGACTGCACAGTGCCATGCATCACCTACAACAGATGAGAACAATTTGATAATGATATCCATGAGAATTACTGATTTGGCTACTCACTTCAGGACTAATAGATTTAAAGGAGAAACTTAATTATGTTTGTTTGGGCTCAGTCCCAATGTGAGCTATAAGTTGAAGCTATTTTGTAAAATATGAAAGTTATTTGAACCCAAATGTCAGACTAGAAATTTGGAAGTCAAAGACTGATGTTTCCCAGATTTCCTGGTAGCTTTATACTTTAATGTAACATTTCCCCAAACAATTTTTCAGTTCGGAAAATAAGAGTTGATTGTTAGTTTTCATTTTAAAGTAATTACAAACGATGTTGTATGTTTGCAAAGATCAGTGGAATACCCTCTCAGACCATTAGTTTTAAAACACTGCATTGGGAAATTACTCCTGTTGGCTTTCAGCCACAATTTTTTAAGCTGTCTTTTTCTGTAATTACATTTTTCTCTGCCTTGCTTCTTTAGTTTTCTGCCACTTTTGCCTCCTATTGGCCCATGGTACAGCACAATCATCTGGGTCATGATGTTGTTAATCAGCTAACATCCATTCTTACCCACAGTCTCTCTGAAACAAACAACTACCACGATCATTCCTGGTAAGAATCATAAATTCATTGCAACCTACAGAGTGGAATTAGTCCACTTGACCCACCAGGTTCACACCAATCCTCCAAACAGCATCCCTCACAAACCCATCCCCTGATTCTATCCCCATAATACTGCATTGCCTTTGGATAATCCACCTAACCTACTACATATACCTGGACCCCATGGGCAATTTAGCATGGCCAATCACCTGGCCTGCACACGTTTGGCTATGGGAGGAAACCAGAAACCCACACAGACGCAGGGAGAACATTTAAGCTCCATGCAGACAGTCACCCAAAGCTGGAATCGAACTTTGGTCTCTAGTGCTGTGAGGCAATAGTGCTAACCACTGCCACCCACAATTGTGCAAATTTATCCAATTACACTAATTTGGTTCAACTGACTGTCAAGAGTAATGTTCTGACTTGGAGGTGTCAATCTTGCCTGACTTAAACTTTCCTGAATCCCATTCCTGAGAGTTGAACACATGATCTAGCAGTGCAGAACTGAGGGAGTGCTACAGGGTTTGAGGTTCACTTAGACGGAAGCTCCAACTACAATTGGCTGACACCATTCCTTGTTGTTTTGTGCAATATTTACTTCTCAACTAACATTGCAGAGATGAAATGAGCATTGCTATATGCTACTTGTGAGAGCTTGCTGAGCACAAAATGGCAGTTCATTTTCTTGTATTACATGTGCACTCTACAAAGATAATGCATTGGATCAAATGTGCTTTGAAGTTGTGGAAAGCATTCTTGTGAATGCTAGATGTTTTTCCTTTAGCAGCATTTCCTTTTCTAATTCCAGTAGTTGAGCAACAATTGCTCTTGGCAATCTAACTGGTCCTTCTTCTTTTGGAATATCAGTAAAGATTGCCCATGCACCTAATGGGTGAGTCTGGAATCAGAGGTTGGGCCATTTCTCAACATCACGATCTCTGAGTGGCAATGTCCACCTGCCATATTTCCTTCCAGTTGAGTTGGGGCTGGCTGGAAGTGGAGATGCCGCATCCTGAAACAGCACTGAGGCAAAATCAAGGGTGAAAATGGTGTTGCCGCCATGATGTGGCTCACCTCTGGTGCCAAAGTACAGAATTGGAGCTCATCACAATTGTTGCAGTTGTTGGCTAAACTTTGACACAGTGTCATTGCTGCCTCATACTGTACATTGATTTCCTATGAAGGTTGGTCCAAAATGAAAGGTCATCATTGAGCTCCCAATCCATTGCTATAATCATTTCTGCCCTCATCAAATAATTAGAAGAGATGGCTTAATCTTTCTCAGCTCCCTCTGTAAGTGGCTGCCCTCTGCCAACATGAACATTCAGTAGGTCAATTCTGTAAGTGTGCACAGCAGATCAGCTTAGATGTTGCAGACTAATACAAATATTGATTCTACAGCTTCTCACCACTCCCTTTTGGTTGCAATTGCAGTAATATCATTGCTGCTCACAGCTTATCCCATCACCAAGGCATGTATACCTGCACGAATCCCTGGCCCCTTAAAAGGAAGCAACACAATCTGATACTAATACAATCATCCAGCTTCTACATGATGAATACGTATTGATATACCAGACTGTAAAACATCATCCCCTCACTATCATGTCATCCTTCTAAACTAGTGAAACACCACACACATGAATAACATACATCCTGACTCACATACCTCATTAATCTTAATTCCAAGTTGACTGAAAGTAGGAGCATCCAGGAGACACAGGACACAGCAAATGCTTCATCAGCAGAGACCTTGATTCTGGTCCAAGCAGTGATCAAGAGGAAGAACATAACCTTCCTGTCATGCACAATCCAACTCCTATCATAACCAAAAGGGCATGGAGAGAGATTACACAAGTGGTTACTCTCTCTGAGCAGCACAGGCGTTGCCTGTCCTCGGATGCTGCCTGAATTGCTGTGCTCTTCCAGCACCACTGATCCAGAATCTGGTTTCCAGCATCTGCAGTCATTGTTTTTACCTACATGATTGGAATGCCTACAGTGGATTGGTGTTTTGGCAAGATAAGTGAGATTTCCACGCATTCAATGATCACATTCCCTTCCCTGCCCTACCTCACTGCCTAGATCACAGAATCCACCACACAGAACACCTGAGGCATTTGGCATGCATCAAACATGGAGATAAATTGTACATGCAGTTCACCAACACAGCACCAGCATTGATGATTAAAGCTATCAAGAGTTCTGGCAGATGTAGATAGCACATTGGAATGGATAGAGATTTAGTTGGCTAACAGAATGCAGAGAGTTGGCATAAATGATCATTTTCAGGTTGTCAAGATATAATGAGTGATGTGCCACAGGGATTAGTACTGGAGCATAACTCTTTATAATTTATATAACTAATTGGATGAAGGAGCCTGTTTGCTGAATCTTCTGATAGCACAAAGAAAGACCAGAAAGTGAGTTATGGAGAAGACATACGAAGGCTACAAACAGACATAGATATTTTAAGTGAGTGATAATGTGAGGGACAAAGATCTGGCAAATAGAGTACATATTATCTCAGAGCACAATGGGACCTTGATCAGATGAATGAATGGGCTGAGGAGTGACAGATGGAGTTTAAATTAGATAAATGTGAGGTGTTGTATTTTGGTGAGGCAAACCAGGCTGGACTTATACAGTTAATGATAGGGTTCTGGGAAGTGTTGTCAAAAAAAGAGACCAAGGAGTTGCAGATGCACAGTTCCTTGAAAGTAGAGTCACAGTTAGATATGGTGGTGAAGATAGCATTTGTAATGCTTCCCTTCCTTGGTCATAACACTGTGTACAGGAGTTGGGAGGTCATGTTGTGGCTGTACAGGACATTCGTGAAGCCATTTTTAGAATTCTGCATTCAATTCTAGTCTCATTGCTATGGGAGAGATGTTGTTAAACTTTAAAGGGTTAAGAAAACATTTGTAAGGATGTTGCCAGGGTCGGAGGGTTTGAGCTATAGGGAGAGACTGTAGCTGTTTTCATCAAAGGCTGAGGGGTGACCATTTCGAGGTTTCTAAAATCATGAGAGGCATGGATAGGGTGAATAGCCAAGATCTTTTTTCCCAGAGCAGGTTAGTTCAAAACTATAGGACACAGGGTTAAGGCAAGAAGATAAAGATTTAAAAGGGACCTGAGGGCAACTTTTTCACACAGTGGATGGTACATGTATAGAATGAGCTGCCAGAGGAACTGGTGGATAAGGTTACAATTACAACATTTAAAAGGCATCTGGATGGGTACATGAATAGAAAGGGTTTAGAGGGTTATAGGCCAAGTGCTGGCAAATGGGACTAGATCAGTTTAAGATAGCCAGTCCGTGCGGATGAGTTTGACAAAAGGCCCTGTTTCCCTGCTGTATAACCCAATGACTCTATGTGGAAAAATATGAAATTATCCACCTTGTAAAGAAAATTAAGAATAAAGCACATTATTGGTATGGCAAGAGGTTGCAGAGAAATTGGGTTCTCATCCTAGTGTATGAATCTGAAATGTTAGTACTTAGGTGCAGCAAGAAATAAGAAAGGCTAATAGTGTTATCATT